>NW_006408735.1:1222893-1248361 GCF_000296735.1 Chrysochloris asiatica
GAGCATGGTACATTCTCCCATTTTTGTAAGTGTCTTTTTGGTTTCTTCTAGCAATGTTTTATAATTTTCTTTGTATAGGTCCTTTGTTACTCTGGTTACAGTTATTACTAAATATTTCATCCTTTAGGTAGCTATTGTAAATTGTTTTGCTTTCCTAATGTCCTTTTCACTGTCATTATTACTATAAAGGAAACCAACTGATTTTCGTATGTTGATTGTATACCCTTCCACTTTGTTGAATCTTCCAATGAGGTATAGTTGCTTTCTTACTGAGTCTTTGGGAATATCTATGCATAGGATCATATCATCTGCAAATAGAGTTTTACTTCCTCTTTGCCAGTTTGGATGCCTTTAATTTCCCTCTCTTGCCCTATAGCTCTGGCTAGGACTTCCAGCATAATATTGAATAGGAGTGATGACTAAGGGCATCCTTGTCTGGTTCCTGTTCGCAGAGGGAAGGCATTCAGTTTCTGTCCATTGGGAGTAATGTAGACTGTTAGTTTTGTATATATGCTCTTAATTATTTTGAGGAATTTCCCTTCAATTCCTATTTAGTTGAGTGTTTCTGTCAGGAATGGATGTTGGATGTTGACAAATGCCTTTTCTGCATCAATCAATGTGATCATGTGGTCCTTTTCTTTTTTCTTATTTATATAGTTGATAACATGGATTGTTTTTCTGATGTTGAGTGATCCTTGCTTCCCTGATATGAATCCCTTGATTATGATATATTATTTTTTTAATGTGCTGTTGGATTCTGTTGGCTAGGATTTTGTTGAGCATTTTTGCAACTATGTCATAAGGATAATTGGTTTATAATTTTCTTTCTTTTTGGTGTCTTTTTCTGGTTTTGGTATGGGGGTTATGGTTGCTTCATAAAATGTATTAGGAAGTTTTCCATCCTCTTCTATATTCTGGAATAATTCGAGTAGAATTGATGACAGCTCTTCCCTGAATGTTTGGTAGAACTCACCCTTGAAGCCATCTGGGCTAGGACTTCTTTTGTTTGTGAGTTGTTTGATGACCTGATCAAGTTATTTTTTACTTGGGTCTGTTCAAGTCTTCTGCTTCACTCTGTGTAAATTTAGGTGGGCCATATTTTTCTAAAAATGTATCTATCTATACTATGTTTTCAAATTTGTTGCAGTACAACTCTTCATAGTATTCTGCTATTAACCTATTTATTTCCTTTGGTTATGTTTTGATATCACCCGTGTGGTTTCTAATTCATGTTATTTGTGTCTTCTCTCTCTTTTATTTTGTTAGGTTTGAAAATGGTTTGTCAATTTTACTAATCCTTTCAAAGAACCATCTTCTTATCCAGTTGATTCTTTCTATAGTTTTTTCTGTTTTCTATCTCATTTATTTCTGCTCTTATGTTTATTATTTCTTTTCTTTTTGTGGCTGTAGGTTCCCTCTGTTGGTCTGTTTCTAATTTTGGAAAATGCTTTGTTAATGTGTTATATTTGGTTCTTTCTTCTTTTTAGATGTGCTCATTTATCACAATAAATTGTCCTCTCAGCACCACTTTTGCTGTGTCCCCAAAATTTTAGTATGTTGTGTTTTCGTTCTCATTTGTTTCTAGGAACTTTGTGAGTTCACGTTTAATTTATTCTTTGATCCAGTCACTTTTCAGCAGAGTCTTATTCAGTTTCCATGTATTCAACTTAATTTCCTTCCTCTTCTTATTGTTGATTTATAATTTTATGGCATTGTGGTCTGAGAAGATGCTTTGTAGTATTTTGTTGTTTGTAAATTTCTGAAAGCTTGCTTTGTGACCTAACACATGGTGAATTCTGGAGAACGTTCCATGTGCATTAGAAAAGAATGTATATAGTGCTATTGTTGGGTTGAGTGTTCTGTACACATCTATGAATTCAAATTGGTTGATTATGCTGTTTCGTTCCTCTGTAAATTTGTAGAATTTCTTTCTGGTTGTTCTATCCCTTTTTGAAATTGGCATATTAAAATCTCCCACTATAATTGTAGACTTATGTCTTTCTTAAATTCTAGTATGGTTTGCTTTATATATCTTGGTGCTCTTTCATTGGGAGCATAGATATTTATTATGGTTATATTACCTTGCTCAATTTACAGTTTAATCGTGAGATAGTGTCCTTCCTTATCTCTTATATTGGTTTTTAACCTTAAAGTTTATTATATCTGAGATTAGTATTGCCACTCATGCTTGTTTTTATTGCAATTAGCTTGGTGTATATTTTTTCATCCTTTAATTTTTAGTCTGTTTGTATCTTTGTGTGTAAGATGAATCTCTTGGAGGCATCATATTGAAAGGTCTTGTTTTCTTATCCATTCTGCCACTCTCTATCTTTTCACTGGTACATTTAATCATTGGCATTCAGTGTAATTATTGATAGGCATGAATTAATTGCAGTCATTATGTTAAGGTTTTGGGGTGCTGTTCATTCTTTTGTTCTTTATGACTTCTTGTGCTGAGTTCATGTGTTTTGCTCTATTTCTTGACAGTTTCTTTTTAGTTTTAATGCTTCATTGTTTTACTTGTATCTTCATTTTCATGGTAAGTTGTGGAATATTAACTTTCTTTTGTGCTACCCTATACTCTATTAACTGCATTTAAGACAATCTATTGTATCCTGCAATCTACCTGATCTCCTTACCACCTGGATCTCTGTTCCTATATTTTTCCCTTTTTTAATATTGTTAATACTTTGATCTTTGATTGACCTCACAGGTCCTCTCAATTCTTTGTTGTAATTTTGTTCTGTTCTGGACTCTGATATTTGTTGACTGAGTTCCGGGTTGTGTTGTCACAGCTGTCAGTCTCTGGTTGTTGTCTGTTCTTGTTGGTTTTCAGGCCAAAGGTCTCCCTTTAGGATGTTTTGAAGTGCTTAGCTTTTTTCTGTCCTGGAATGTTTTGATTGCACCATCTTATTTGATTGATAGTTTTCCTGGATAGATGATTCTTGGTTAGCAGTTTTTTCTTATTTTATTTATTTTTTTCTTTTAGGGTTATATAAGTCTCCCCATTGCCTTCTTGCCTGTATGGTTTCTGCTGAGAAGTCAGAACTTAAACTTAATCTGATTTGCTTCCTTTGTTGGTAACATTTTTCTTTTCACTGGCTGCTTTTATTATTTCTTTTTTCCTTGTCTTTGATTTTGGAGAGCTTGATTATGATATGTCTTGGTGATTTCCTTTTGGGGTCTATCCTTCCTGGGGTTCGTTTAGTTTCTTGAATGTTTATCTTCTCATCCTTCAAAATGTTAGGGAAATATTCTTCCAGTAGTTCTTCAACTATCTCCTCTGTGGATTTGTGTGAATCTTCCTATTCTGGAATGCCAATAATTCTTAAATTATTCCTCTTCATGTTAACCAGCATGAATCTAAGACTTTCTTCAGATTTTTTTTTTTTATTTTTTATCTTTTTTTCTGCTTGGTCTTCTATCTTAGCAGTATTGAGAGCTTTGTCTTCCAGCTTGGTGGTTCTGGCTTCTGTCTCTTCAATTCTACTCCTTTGTTCTTTCGGTGTATTGTCCATTTTTGTTATTTTATTATGAATCATCTGGACCTCTTTTTGCAGGTTTTGAATTGGTTCCAATGCTATATCTATCTTGTTTGATTGCTCCTGTAGCACTGGCCTGACTTCTTCCATATTTTTCTCGACTCTGTTGTGGACCATTTGTATATGTCTCCATATCATTCTTCTGAATTCTTTGTCAGGAAGATCCAAAGCCTGCTATAGTTCTATTGGGGAGTCTATGTCTGCATCCAGATCACTTGTCTCAATTACTCTTTTCTGTTTTTGGACATATGCTGAGATCTTTTGTTGTTTTCTCGTGGACATTTTCAGTAGTTTAGTGGGTTCTTAATGATGAAATGAATGTATGTTGATGTGTGTTTAAGCTTATTGAGTGTCTCCTGGTGGATGTCATCTGGAGATAGGCTTCCCTTTTCACGTGTATTCCCTAGCAGCTGGTATTGGCTCCTGTCCCTATGGTGGGATATTATGAGGTATGCTTGTAACTTGGCTATATAGGCATGATTGCTGATTGCTGTCTCTTCTTGGGTAATGTAGCGGGAGAAAGCGCCCACCATCAGTAAAAAAGTGAGACCAAAAGGATCAAAAACAGAAACAATATAAAAGCAGAGACAAGAACCACTCAGAGATGGGCCTTGATGGTGGATAGGGTACAGGTGCACTGAAGATCTCCATCAGCAATACCACAGAATACCAGGTGAAGAGGGTTTAGAGCAAAGCTCCAAAACTATGAACCACATATCTAGGAATATTTTAAAAATTTGAAGGCTTAAAGCTAGTGGAACTTGGAGTGGAACTATGAAATCTCATACTTTAGAATCTGCAGGGGTCAGAGGCCTGGAACCGACAACTTGGATGAGACCAAACTGAAAGACCAAGCGGAGGAGCAAACAGATTTTAGACTACAGTATTAAATCTAGTTTTTTTGTTTTGATTTTTGGTGAGTTTTTTTCCTTTTGCTGTTGCTATTTTGTTGGGTTTTGTCCCCCATTTAAACTTTGGGGGCACTCTTTATTTATATATGTATATCTTACCCAAGAAGAGACAGCAATTGCTGCCATATAGGCAAGCTACAACCACACACTATAAACCCCACAATCCATGCAAGAACCAAAAGCAACTGCCATACACCAGGGAGGCATACAACACCTGTGAAAGTTTTCTGAGTTAAGCAATAAGAAGAGTGAAAAGGGAAGCCCACAGACTGATCACATCTACCTGGAGACAATCAGAAAGCATAAAAATACCAAAATACACACTCAATTAATTATGAGGGCCACATCTAAACACTAAACATGTTGAAGAAGCAAAAGCAGATGACCATATAAGCGCAAGTCCAGAAACAAGATAAAATGTCTGAAACAAATGACCGAGAGGTAGACCTGGACTCTATTCTGGAAGGAGGTCAGGCTTTGGAAATGCCTGAGAAGGAATTCAGAAAAATGATTCTAAAATGTTTCAAAATACTTTACAATGGAGTTGGGAAAAATAAGGAAGAAATCAGGAAAGCAATACAGGAACAATCAAATAATATAAATACAGCATTGGAAACAATTCAAAACCTACAGAAAGAGGCCCAAATGATCAATAATGGAATATCAGAAATAGACATTATTAGGGCAAAAGACAATTAGGGCAAAAAATAGACAATGAAAGGGCAAAAGAGTAGAATCAAAGAGATGGAGCCAGGACTAGTGATCTGGAAGACAAATCTCTCAAAACTACTAAGATAGAAGAACAAGCAGAAAAAAGGATAAAAATAGATAAAGGGAGTGGGGTGAGGGGAAGGACGGGAAGGTGGAGCACAGGGTAGTTTGGGTGCTAGGGAGGAGGACAATACACAAGAAGAGGAAGGGGGTTGGAAAAACAAGTCAGATGGGAGAACAGTTAGGCAAGATTGCATGGGCTAAGTGGAACAGAGGTAAATAATGATGTATGCACAACCTTGGAACAACAGCTCTTTGGGATACAGGGATGGTTGGGATGGGCAAAACAGTGGAAATAATGTTAAGATGCTTGGCTGTCTTTTGAATCTTGGTTTCCCTTGCATAACATTATAAAATAGACACTTGAGGGGGAGAGAAGGGACTAGCCAGAAATATCACCACAGAAAGTTTCTAAGTCCATCTTCTGCCTATAAATGGTTGGAATACATAAAATGTGGCTACAACATGCCAGTGATGGAGGTTTCCTGCAGAGCCTCTGCATTACAGAAGACCATAGGTGGAATACTGAACCCCATCCAGAATCTTTTGAGGTGGGAAATTTTTTGAAAGTACAAGCAGACTAGTCTGGAGTGGCTAGGAGAACAGAAAATATTTCTTGAAAGAAAGACCTACAGGAAAATACAAACCAATAATAGCAGTCTGGCTGACAACTACAAGGACAAGCAAGTTGCTCGCTCAGGAGACATCAAGACAAGTGGTCAGGCCCCTCAGGGCCAATCCCATTCCAAGACTAAGACTCAATGGGAATACACAAGCAGACATGTGCTCTGACTGGTGACCACATTCATCACCAATACGGGGAAATGAGGGAAAAACAGCAATGAAGATGTTAGCTAAGTCTTACCATGTTCAATAGACTTCTGCAAACCCGCGTGCAGACCTAGTTGTCCAGAAGTATGGCAAGACCTGGGCTCCTGGTCCTATAGTCAGTAACATAGCCACAGAGGAATAAAGTGAAGAATGATCCATCCAGCTGATAAGAAGAGAGGGCATATGCACAAGAACACCCACACTTGTAGATAATTCCCACTTGACCTGACTTCAATGGCTGGATGATCAGAGCTCAACTAGAAATTGAAAGAAGAGGAAAAAAAGAGTAATCTGACACAATTTGATGAACTTGATCCACACCTATGGATGCAGTAGCTCAAAAGAGGGAACAAATCTTCACAGTGAGGATCATTGCCACCCCCTCCATACACAGAATAGACAGGGATGGGCAACTTGGACATTGGCTACCCAAAATGGGTCATGCTACAAAGGCAAGAAGTGACTGGCTTATAAGTTTTCAAGAGGGAGCCTAGATCCAGAGGACGAGGAGGAAAATTGAATCTCCACTGTGTACTATCCAATCTGTCTGGGTGGGACTGATGAAAGAAGATGTGGATAGCACACATGTGGTTCAATAGTGAATAACTACTATCAGGACTGACTGTGAGGGTTGGAAATGTAAAGATAGACATCTTATAGCAAAAAGAGGGGAGTGGTTGACTTTGTAGTCCAGGAGCGGAGGTCCCTGGGACCATCAAGAGAGAAGAGTGGAGTGTGTGACCCTACCCAGAGAAACAGTGATGCCAGAATGGAGGCAGAGAAGATGACGTGGAGAAATGGAGTGTCTGGGAACTCTAGACCCAGAGAGGGAGAGGGGCTGTGTGCTGATGACCAAGGGGCAGACTTGCAGGGTATACCTTTTGGTTAGTTGATAATACATAGAGGGAATTATAACCATGGTAAAGCTAATGTTCTCCCATGTAAACTATCATATAACTCACAATAAAACATTTTACAAAAAAACAAAAAAAAACAAAACAAAAAAACACCACTCAAAACCAACAACAAAACCACAACCAACACGGGCCAGTGTCCGTGCACTGTAGAAACCCCCAGCGGTGGGTGGGGGTGTCCACTAGCTCAGGCCCCTCTAATAGTCACCACAGTGGAAGTGTGCAGATAGATATTGAGAAATGAATGGGAGAATGAATTCCACTATTTTCATCTCTGAAATTCAATTAGGTACCTGCCTCTGCACAGCTTATTTCTCAAAATAGCTGTATATCATAATTGTTGTTGGCTCTTGCCTTTTATGTTGAGGTATTACAAGGTACATATACAGTTTGGCTGGATGGCCAGACCTGCTTTTTCTTGCTCGGTAAGGCAGTTATAAAGGGTCAACATTAGGCTTGGGCCCCAGAGTCAGATGTCATAAGACTCAGGCAAAGGATCGGGCTGCAGAACCAATGAGGCTACCAAGAACCTCCTCCCTGTGCTGTGGGAAAACTGTGGGTGCAACGCTGGACCCTTTGGGGGTTGCGCTGCCATCTGCCTGAAGGTTTCCAGGCTGGGCACGGAGGGTGCAATAGGGTAGAGGAGGAAAGAAAAGTGAAAAAAATCGGTCACACTTCATTTTCCCAGAAGACATTCTGTGGTATCACTGTATCAGCCTGGCTGTGGCCCCTCCCTCTGATCTCAACCCAGGCTGAGGGACCCTATAGGGAGCACCCCCAACTGATTCATCAATCACTATATATTCCTTTCCACAGTCAGATTTTTCCACCAATGGGCACGGGAAATTGGCGCCGGGCACCTTATACAAGATCCAAAACTCTGGGGCTGCTCTGGGAAGCCCCTTCTCTGGTTTTTCCAAGCCTCCATCCAAGAACCTCTCCTACCTGTCTCTGCTTCACAGGCCCCCAAACCAGTAGTCTTCAAAACATTTTCAGGCTAATGTCTCCTCTGTTAATAGTTTCAATGTGTACATACCATTCAAATGAGTTTATATTTTAGTTAATCTACCCAAACCAGATGTGTAATAACTCATTTCAGAAAATAATTTGTTGCTTCAATAGCTGGAAGCAATATAATCAGCAAGGTTGAATCAGTTCTCTCTGTTGGTTGCAATGTCTATGATAAAAGAAGAATGTAGTATCTAATTACCACCTTAAACTATTGCATGGTAAAAGAATGCTACTCTTGTACCTTAAAAGTGGTGATAATGGGAAACAGCTGCTTCATTTTCTGTCCCTTTGAGATGACCACCTGGGACAACATTTGTTTCTCAGCTATCCAGAATTAGGTCACTTTTTGTTCTTACTCACCATCTGCAAGAAACTCATTTTAAGAAATACTTCACATTATCCAAAATCTTTTATTCACACTGAAAACCCTTCAAATAAAATTAAAAAATAGATTTATTTCATTATCAAAATATTGCCCTTTAGAAGTACATTTAAATCCTCACATTTTTGGATCTTATATTAAGCACTAAACACAATTAAAATGAGGAACAAATGGTATTTTATTTCTGGTATATTTATTTTAGTTGGTTTTTGTTTTTTTTTTCTCTAGAATTTTTTTTTAATGCAAAAAAGAATAGATGTGTATTTCTATATGTTATGGATTGAATTGTGCCCTCCAAAAAAATATGTGTCACAAATCTTAACACCTGTGTTTGTGGCTGTAACCCCATTTGGGAATAGAAGTTTTTTTGTTATGTTAATACACTTACATCAGTGTATTGTGCATTTCAAACCAATGACTTTTAAGACAAAATAGCAGATTAGGCACAGAAGTAAGTAGGTACAGGTGAACCATTAGTACTATTTTAAGACAATAGAATTGACCAGTCTGCAAACTCAGGAACTCCAAATATTGTCCACTGAACAACCTGCGACAAGCATGGACAGGAAGAATCTTACAGTCTTTGTCTGAAATTTAGACCTTGTCATTTTAACTTGAGAAAATGAATTAGTTTGTAGAAACCACAAACCTGTGGTGTTCCTGTTTTAGCAGCACTAAAAATCTAAGACTCTATCCTAATTGCAGATTGTTGTTGTTGTGAAGTGCCATCGAGTCGGTTCCGACCCATAGAGACCCTGTACAGGGTTTCCAAGGGTGTAAATCTTTACGGGAGTAGAAAGCCTCATCTTTTTCCCGCGGAGCGGCTGGTAGTTTCGAACCGCTGACCTTAAGGTTCGCAGCCCAATTTGTAACCACTACGCTACCAGAGAATGAATTTAGCAGGAATGACTTGACTCCATTTTGCCTTTTCTTAATACTGATTGTTGAACAGTGGATTCTGCCTCATAAATGCCCTATAGAATTGAGTAGACGTGTGCTCCACAGGATTCCCAAGGCTGCAATCCTTTACAGAAGCAGAATACCTCATCTTTCCCTCATGGGGTAGTTGCAGAGTTCAAACCACCCACCTTTGATTTAGCAGCCTGGTGCTTGAACCCAATGTGCCACCAGGGCTCCTTTCTTTTTTTTTTAATACGCATAGATTTTCATCATAAATTAATTATACTTTTTTGAACAACATATAAATAAAATGACAATGTATGCAATCTCTGTGTCTGTTTTCTTTCAAGCATTGTGATGTTTATTCATTTTGTTGTATGTTGTTGTTATGTTGTTAAGTGCCATGGAGTCTGTTCCAACTCATAGACACTGTATAGGGTTTCTGAGGAGCGGTTGGTAAATTTGAACCAGTGAACTTGCAATTCAAATCGGTCTTGTGGTCCAATGCTTATCCTACAGCACCCCACCAGGACTCCAAGAAATCTACTAAACTGCTACATAGAGCTCTCTTGAGCTTATTACAATCTCTTTAAGTATTCTGCAACTAATAGTGGGTTTTTTTGTATGTACTTTTCCATTTATAAATAAAGTTGTTCTGAATGTTTAGGTACATATCTATTGGTAGATAGATTCACTCATTTCTTTTGGCTATATACCTAGATAATTGTTGTTGTCAGGTGCCATCAAGTCGGAACCGACTCATAGCGACCCCATGCACAGCAGAACGAAACAATGCTCGATCCTGGGCCAACCTCACCACCGCTGCCACCCCCGAGTCCATCAATGATGCCACCTGGCCGATCCATATCGTTGGGGGTCTTCCTCTTTTTCTCTGACCCTCTACCCTACCCAGCATGACATCCTTCTCCAATGATTGTTTCCTCCGGACTACATGTCCAAAGTAGGAGAGACGAAGCTTAGCCATCCTGGCCTCCAAGGAGCACTCTGGCTGCACTTCTTTCAAAACAGATCTATTGGTTCTTTTGGCAGTCCATGGCACTTTCAGTATTCTCCTCCAACACCACAACTCAAAGGCATCAATTCTTCTACGATCCTCCTTATTCACTGTCCAGCTTTCGCATCCATATGAGGCTATTGAAAACACAATGGCCTGGGTCAGGCGCACCCTAGTCCTCAAGCTGACATCTCTGCTCTTCAATACTTTAAAAAGTTCAATACCTAGATAATAATAATTTTTTTAATTTAGATTTAGTTGTTGTTGTTATTAGGTGCCATTGAGTCTGCGCCAACTCACAGTGACCTTAGATTTAGTAGCTATTCCCAAATGACTCTGCAAAGTGTTTGTACTTACTCTATTCAATTAAGTTGATAGTTTTGTCTTTCGCTGTATATAAACTTTTGCTAAATTCGTCAAATAAGTCCCTTAAGTTCAGATATTGTATCTTCTCAGTTCTCTTATTTCCTTTAAATCATTCAAAATCTGTGTTTTCAAATTTTGTCAACTATTTACTTTTTCTATATAACAATACCTATATAGTCAAATAACATTTTGGTAACTACAACATATGAATCTATTTGGGCGTGTCTCAATAACCTGTTTACGCTATTGCTGTTGTACTTGTTTTCTTTTTGAAGTCACTGAATTTTCAAGAAACCCAAATTGTTGTTGTTGTTATGTGCCGTGGAGTCGGTTAGGACCCATAGCAACCCTGTACAGGGTTTCCGAGGCTGTAAATCTTTACGGGAGCAGAAAGCCTCCTCTTTCTCCCGCGGAACAGCTTGAACTGCTGACCCTGAGGTTTGCAGCCCGATTCGTAACTACTACGTACCAGAGCTCCTTTTAGTAGGTGTTATTTTATTTATTTTAAATAGATTTTCACAGGGAATTAATGTATCTGCTGCCACTGAATCTTGTGCACACTATTCTGACAGTTTTAGATTGTCATGGGATAGTGAGAACACCTTTGGCATCAGAAATAAGACTATTTCATAATATTGAAAACATGGATTTTCCTTGTAAGGCACATTCTTCCAAGTAGAGTTGAGAATTGGTCTTTCTTAGGGGATTTGGTAAGTCTAGTTAGTTTCAAAGTCCTGTTGCAACACTCTAGGATAAGCATTGGACTGCAAGGTTGGCTTGAACTGCAAAGTCCCTGGTTCAAATTCACCAACAGGGTCACTATGAGTTGAAACCGACCCAACAGCACTTACCAGCAACAACAATAGAGTTTTAGAAGCATGGATGTGGCAGGCATCAACTATATAATTGTGTTTACTCAAAGAAGACTGTTGATCAGTTGTCAAGAAAAGACTAATTTATTGAAATGATCTGTTTTTGATTACTTGTCATAAGCAAGAGACTGATACTAGTAGGTTTGTGTCTAAAAGTGTGTTTACTGAGTTTCCATTGACTAATTGAACAACATTCTAAAGGCAATTTGCAACTATGGTTACAGAATACTTAGTTTTGAGTATTGAGTCTTTGTATTCAAGTAAATAATAGCTCTTTTGTATAGAGTATTTAACTTTTCATTTGTGTTTTTTGAGAAATGCATTTTCTAATTATTTGTATAGATATTTAATACATTAATTTATGCATTCAATATTTGCTTTGGCTTTTGAGGGCATTCAAATATCTAGATTTGATTATATAAAAATAGATATTTTATATTTTTCTTTTATATTTTTCTAACTCTGAACATTTTAATTGTTTTTTTCTTATCTATTTGTATTGGTTAATATCATCAAAATAATATATCAAGAACCATGAAAGGTCTGATATGCTATGCTATTTGCAAGCTAAAAATTAGCCTGTCATAGTGTCAGGGATGTTTGTTAATAGAAAACATGAAACTGCTTGTCCAGAGACAAAGGATTTTATTATTCAAAGCACAGGTGCCTATTTATATAGCTTCCTTTTACTAATTCAAGTCCCACAGGAGTGAGGCAGAATAGCCTCGCTATGCTTACAGTGGGTTAATAAACTCCAAACCAAATTCAATTATTCCTAAATAAATTTATGAAGATAAAATTCCCTTTAAAAGATGTCAATCCTCTTTATCTAACTTTTAGCTGGACAATTTGATTAGAAAAGTTATTAGGAAGAAGAGTTGATTAAGATTATAGAGGAATAACCAGAAAAAAGAACCACTAGTTCTTGAACATATGCTACCTCTTCAAATGGTTGAACATGGACAATTTCATTTTGGTACAGTGATTCTGTGCATTCCTCCCATGTTCTTTTTGATGCTTTCTGCATCTTTAAATTTTTGCACATAAAATCCTTCAATATTGGAAGTTAAGCCTAGAATTTTTTTCTTTAGTTCTTTCAGTTTGCAGAATGTTTAGCGTATTCTTTCCTTTTGGTCTTCTAATCTCTGGTGTTTGCTCATTTTATTATAATACTTGACTTCATCTTCTAGAGTTTCCCCTTGAAATCTGCTCAACTTTTTTTTTTTAACCTCATTTCTTCCATTTACTTTAGCTCCTCACTCAAGGGTAAGCTTCTCTATCTTTGTTGAAATACAGTTTGGTCTTTTCTTTTTTCACTGTCTTTTTAGTGACCTTTTGCTTTCTTTTTTATGATGTTCTTAATGTCATCCCACAACTCTTCTATCTTCAGCCATTAGTGTCTAATGCATCAAATCTTTTCTTAAGACGGTCTCTAAATTCCTATGGGATATATTCAAGTTCATATTTTCTTGCTCATGGACTGGTTTCAGTTTCTTTCTTCTTCAGTCTGAACTTGCATATGAGCGATTGGTGGTCAGTTCCACAGTCTGTCTGTGGTATTGTTTTGGTTTATGATATTGAACTTTCCCATCAACTTTTCTCAAACTAGTATTCATTTTGATTTCTGTGTATTCCATCTGGTGAAGTCTAGGTATATATTCTTTTTAATTAAAAAAGGTATTTATAAGGAATTAGTTACCGGTCTTACAAAGTTCTATTATATGATTTCCAGCTTAATTTCTATCACTAAGGCCATGTTTTCCCACTGTTGATCCTTTCTTTTTGTTTTCAGCATTTGCATTTCAATCACCAGCAATTACTAATGCATCTTGTCTGCATATTTCATCAATTTCAGACTGAAGAATTTGGTAGAATTTTTCAATCACTGGTTTTAGTGGTTGTTGTGTAAATTTGAATAATTGAAGTATAACTGGTCTTCCATGTAGATATGTGGATATTATCCTATTACAGACAACATTGGGCTTCAGAGTAGATCTTGGAATGCTCTTTTTAATGATCAATGTGATGCCATTCCTCAATTTTTGCAAAGTAAATATTATAATTTTCTGATTCAATCTGGCCAATAACAGTCCATTTTAGCTCACTACTACCTACCATAACTATAATTTTGTGTTTTGACAGACTCCAATTATTATAGATTCATGCTTTGTAACTCCATATTTTCAGCTCTTCTTCCTCATTTAGAATTAGGCCTCATCAGTAAATGAGATCCTGAAATCTTTATTCCATTCACATAATTAAGGTCAACTCTGAGGAGGCAGCTCTTCCCCAGTTGTATTTTGAGTGTTTTGCAAATTGTGGTGTGAAAGGATTCAGCTACAATGTTTAAAGTCCTGTCAGATCCCAGCCTGCTTTACTGAGCTTGTTTTGCAGGAACATAGAACTGATGGCCTGTTTAGCTGAGCTTGTTTTTCAGGGTGAGAAACTTCCTAAATTTTGCCTATCAGCCACAGATGACCTGCTGGAGGCTGAGCAATGGACAATATTTTTAATAAGTTCTCAATATCCTGTGATTCTTACCAAGATGGACAGTATTTTAAATCATCTCCCAGTGTCCTATCATACTAGCCCAAAGGGCACGAGCATTTTTCATTGAAAAAGCTGCCTCCCATTCAGCCTATCCACAAAGCCTTTTTGCCTTTCCTCCTAAGAAACCCATTAATAGCCCGAAACACCGGACCCTCGCAGCCAGCACAAATATTTCGTGTTAGGCCCTTTTCCTCCTTTGGAAAGTTAATACAGCTCTCTACTTTAAGCATAGTGGTTACGAATTGGGCTGCAAACCTTAAGGTCAGCGGTTCGAAACTACCAGCTGCTTCGCGGGAGAAAGATCAGGCTTTCTACTCACGTAAAGATTTATACCCTCGGAAACCCTGTACAGGGTCGCTATGGGTCGGAACCGACTCGATGGCACTTAACAACAACAACTTTAAGCATCCTTGCTTGTAGTTTCTTTTACACTCCAGTCTAACAAGGGGCTCACCTTATGTCACTATGTCAGATAATATCTTTTGCTATTCATATATTTTCATCTTCTGGAGCTGTATCTGACAATGTTCTGCAGCTATTCATAAGGTTTTCAGTGACTCACCGTTCAGAAGTATTCTGCAGTGTCTTACTCTGGAAGTTTCATTGAAACCTGCCTACCATGGTTGACACTGTTGGTATTTAAAATATCCATGATATAGCTTCCAGCATCACAGCCACATACAAGCCACAACAGTACAACTAACTGATTGACAAGTGGTGGTCAAAGTTATCTAATGCTACTATAATAGTAGTATACAAGTATGTAGGTTTTCAAAAAAGATAAATTTATTTTCTAAGAGTGTATGAGATTAGTGTTCTGAACTCAGTGTGCCTACTCTTAGGGAATTTTCCTCCTCAGCAATATTTATATGGCTTCCCTCATCAGCATTTACGTTATCTGCACCTTTTAAATATTTAAAAGAGAGAGAGATTGACACAAGACATAAAAAATACTAATGTTGCCTAATTGCTGTTGTTGTTGTTAGGTGTCTATATACAACAGAACAAAACACTTCCTGGTCCTGGGCCAACCTCACAATTGTTGCCACGCTTGAGCCCATTGATGCTGCCACTTTGCCAATCCATCTGGCTGGGGGTATTCCTCTTTTTTCTCTGACCCTCCACATTATGAAACATGATGTCTTTCTCCAACAACTGGTCCCTCCTGGCAACATGTCCAAAGTACGATAGATGAATATAGCCTTCCTGCCCTCAAAGGAGCACTACAGCTGCACTTCTTCCAACAGAGATCTGTTGGTTCTTTTGGAAGCCCATGGCACTTTCAATATTCTCCTCCAACACCATAATTCAAAAGGATCAATTCTTCTACAGTCTTCCTTATTCACTGTCCAGCTTTCACATACATATGAGGTTACTGAAAATACCATGGCTTGGGTAATGCACATCTTAGTCCTCAAGCTGACATCTTTGCTCTTCAACCTTTAAAAAGGTTTTGTGCAGCAGATTTGCCTAATCCAATATGTTGTTTGATTTCTTGATTGATACTTCCAGGAGTGTTGATAGTTGATCCAAGAAGAATGAAGTCCTTAACAACTTCATTCTTTTCTGCATTGTTAAGAATGTTGTTTATTGGTCCAGTGGTGAGGACTTTTGTTTTCTTTGCAGTGAGACAAAATTCATACCGAAGGCTGTGGTCTTTGATCTTCATCAGTAAATATTTTAAGTCTTCTTCATTTTCCACAAGCATACCGCAGGTTTTCAATGAGCCTTCTTCCAGTCCTGATGCCACGGTTTTCTTCATATAACCCAGCTTTTCAGATTATTTGCCCAGCATACAGGTAGAATAAGTTTGGTGAAAGGATACAACCTTGTCGCACACCTTTCTTAATTTTAAAGCATTCATTGTTCCCATTTTCTATTCGAACAGCTGCCTCTTGGTCCATGTACAGATTCTTCATAAGCACAATTAAGTGTTCAGGAATACTAATACTTTTCAATGCTGTTCATAGCTTATCATGATCCACACAATTGAAAGCCTTTACGTAGTCAATAAAGCACAGGTAAGCATCTTTTTGGTATTCTCTGCTTTCAGCCAAGATCTCTCAGATATCAGCAATGATATCCCTCATTCCACTTCCCCTTCCGAGTCCTTCTTGAACCACTAGAAGTTCTCTGTCAATATATGCATTCAGCTATTTCTGTATTACCTTTAGTAAATCTTTACTCACATGGGATATCAAAGATATTGTCCGATGATTCCTGCATTCTGTTGAGTCACCTCTCTTTGGAATGGGCACGAATACAGATCTCTTCCAATCAGTTGGCCAGATAGATGTCTTCCAAATTTCATGGCATAGATGAGTGAGTGCTTCTAGTGCCACCTCACTCTCTAGAAATATTTCAAGTTTTATTCCATCAATGGCTGGTGCATTGTGATATACCAATTACTTCAATGCACCTTGCACTTCTTCCTTCAGGATCATTGGTTCATGATCATATGCTACCTCTTGAAACAGTTGAACATCAACGATTTTCTTTTGGTACAGTGACTGTGTATTCCTTCCATCTTCTTTTGATGCTTTCTGCTTTATTCAATATTTTGCCTAGAAAATCCTTCAATAATGAAAGTCAAGGCTTGAATTTCTTCTATAGTTCCCCCAGCTTGAGAATGCTGGGCATGTTCTTCCTTTTTGGTTTTCTGACTCCAGATCTTTGCACATTTTGTTGTAATATTTGGTTTTGTCTTCTCAAAATGACCTTTGAAATTTTCTGTTCAGCTCTTGCACCGCCTCATTTCTTCCAATTTCTATAGCATCTCTACACCAGAAAGCATGTTTCAGTGTCTCTTCTGATATACATTTTTATCTTTTCCTTCTTTCTTGTCCTCTTAATGACTTTTTGATTTCTTCATGTACAATGTTCTTGGCATCATCCCCAAACTGTTCTGGTCTTTGGTCTTTAGTGTTTAATATACCTAATCTGTTCTTCAGATGATCTCTAAATTTAGGTGGAATATATTCAAGGTCATATTTTGACTGTAGTGGACTTGTTTTCATTTTCTTCAGTTTCAGTTTGAATTTGCATATGAGCAATTGATGGTCTATTTCACAATATATCCCTAGCCTTCTTTTGACTGATTATGTAGAGTTTTTCCATCTTCTCTTTCCTCAGACATAGTCAATTTGATTTCTGTGTAATCAATCTGGTCAGGAGGGTCATGTGTGTCTTACGCTGTCTAAAGAAGGTATTTGAAATTAACAAATCATTGATTTTGCAGAATTCTATCCTGTGATCTCCAGCATCATTTCAATCACAAAGACCATATTTTCTAACTACTGATCCTTTCTCTTTGCTCTCAACTTTTACATTCTAATCACCAGTAATGATCAATACATCTTGATTGCATATTTGACCAATTTCAGATTGAAGAATTTGGTAAAATTCTTCTATTTAACCCTCACTGGCTTTAGTGATTAGTGCATAAATTTGAATAATAGTGGTATTAACTGGTCGTCCCTGTGGGCACATGGATATTATCCTATCACAGACAGAGTTGTACCTCATGACTGATTTGGATATGTTCTTTTGACATTGAATGCAACGCCATTCCTCTTCAATTTGTCATTCTCGGCATAGTAAACCATGTGGTTGTCAGATTGAAAATGGCAAATACCAGTTCATTTCAACTCACAAATGCCTAAGATATCGATGTTTATGCGTTTCATTTAATTTTTGACAATTTCCAATTTTCCTAGATACATATTCATATATTCCATGTTCCAATTAATAATGAATGATTAAAGATGTTTCTGTACATTTTGAGTTGTGCCCCATCGGCAAATGAAGGTCCATGGGCTTTACTTGGTTCAGGTCATCAAAGTCAACTCTAGTTTGAGGAGGCACCTCTTCTCCAGTCGCATTTTGAGTGCCTTCCAAACTGAGGGGCTCACTTTCCAGCACTATATCTGACAGTACTTCTCTGTTATTCATAAACTTAGTTGCCTAATTAGCATATCAAAAATCCATTCCCAAATGGTATTAGAACCACAAATATGTTCTTGTCATTGCTAGGTACCATTGATTCAGTGCTGAAAGTCACAGCAGAAAGAAGCACTGCCCAGTCCTAAGCCATCTGCACAGTTGTCATGTTTAAGCCCATCTCCTGGAGGCTTATCCTCTTATTTGCTAACCCTCTGCTTTACAAAGCCTAATGTCCTTTTATAAGGAACTCTGGTAGCCTAGTGGTTACGAATCAGGCTGCGAACTTCAGGGTCAGCAGTTCAAAACTAGCAGCTGCTCCGCAGGAGAAAGATGAGGCTTTCTGCTCCCGTAAAGATTTACAGCCTCAGAAACCCTGTTCAGGGTCGCTATGTGTTAGAACCGACTCGATGGCACTTAACAAAAACAACTGGTAGTATAGTGGTTATGAATTGGGCTGCGAACCAACCACGAGGTCATTAGTTTGAAACTACCAACTGTTCTTTGTGAGAAAGATGAGGCTTTTTGCTCCCGTAAAGATTTACAGCCTCGGAAACCCTGTACAAGGTAGCTTTGAGTTGGAACCAACTCTCCAGTACATAACCCCCACGAATGTCCTTTTATAGGACTTATCCTTCCTGAAAACATGTCCAAAGTATTCCAGACAAATTCTTAAGATCCCTGTTTCTAAGAAGCAAGGTGTATTTGTTTATTCTTTTGCAGTCCATGGCAATTTCAATATTCTTCTCCAACACCATAATTCAAATGCATCAATTATTTTCTTCCTTATCTAGAGTCCTGGTGCAGCATTGTAGAATAGGCAGTTGACTGCTAATCAAAAGGTCTATGGTTCAAACCCAGCAGCCATTTCTTGGAATGTTCCTTTGAGTGAACACACTTGACAACATTTAATAGCAGCAAAAACAATGACTCCTAACAACAACTTCCTTTTATTGTCCACCTTTCATATGCATATGAGGTGATATAAAATACATCATGTTGGGTTTAGCCTTCCTTACTTTTTTAACTCCCCTCTTTGTTCTTTAACACTATAAAGAGGTATTTTTCAACATTGCTGAAGGCAATATTTTGAACTCTTGACCTTTGCTTCAATGAGCATAAATTGGGATGCAAGTAAAATAAAATTATTGACAAATTCAATCTGTTCTCCATTTATCATTATATTGTCTATTGGTCCAACTGTGAGGAGTTTCAGGTTTTTTTTGTTTGTTTGTTTGTTTGTTTGTTTACGTTGAGCTGCAATTCATACTGAAGGCTATATTCTTTGATCAGAAAGTACTTCAAGTCCTCTTAGATTTCAGCAAGCAAGACTCTAACATCTGCATATCCCTACTTGTTAATGAGCCTTCCTCCAATCCTGATGCCATATTCTTCTTCTTTGTATAATCCAGGTTCTCAGATTACTTACTTAGCATACAGATAGAATAAATTGTCTCTTATGACATCCGTTTTGCTCTTTTCTTTGTTTTCTGTCTTTTTACTGACTTTTTGCTTTCCTCTTGTATGTTTTTGATATCCCACAACTTTTGGGTGTCCTTTTACATTAGCATTTAATGCATCAAATCTGTTCTTCAGATGATCTCAAATTCTCAGGTGAGAGATTGTTGTTGTTGTTGTTGTTGTTAGGTGCCATCGAGTTGGTATGGACTCATAGCGACCTTATGCACAGCAGAACTCATGGTTATGTTTAGAGTCTGTGCACTTGTTTTCATTCAAGTTTTAGCCTGAACTTGTAGATGAGCAATTGATGGTCTGTCTGTTCCATAATCTGCCCCAGGCCTTGTTTTGGCTGGTGATATTGAACTTCTCCATCTCTTCTCACAGATATGTTGTTGTTATGTGCTGTGGAGTCAGTTCTGACTCATTGCGACCCTGTACATGGTTTCCTGGGCTGTAAATCTTTACAGGAGCAGAAAGCCTCATCTTTCTCCCGTGGAGTAGCTGGTAGTTTCTAACTGCTGACCTTGCGATTCACAGCCCGATTCGTAACCACTACGCTACCAGAGCTCCTGTAATTCCTGTATATTCTATCTGGTGAGGTCCACATATATAGTTGCCATTTATGTAATTGGAAAAATGTATTGGCATTCCCATCACCAGTAATTACCAATGCATCTTGGTTGCATATTTGATCAGTATCATACTGAAGAAACTGATAAAAATTCAATTTCATCATCCTTAGCTTTAGTGGTTGAATTTAAATAATGGTGGCATTAGCCAGCCTTCCTTATAGGTTGTTATTGTTGTTAAGTGTCATAGCATTGATTCTGACTCATAGCGACCCTGTATAGGGTTTCCAAGGACCAGCTGGTGAGGTTGAACCACCGACCTTGCAGTTCAAATGACTTTTGCAGTCTGATGCATGTAAGTGTATTATCCTATGACAGAAGGCATTATACTTCAAGATAGATCTTGAAATGCTCTAGTGCTCCTTTTAATGATAAATTCAATGTCATTCTTCTTCAATTTGTTGTTCCTGTCATAATAACCTTATTGTCTGATTTAAAATAGCCAGTAACTAGACATTTCAGCTCAGTATGCAATGGATATCAATCTTTTTGCATTCAATTTCACTTCTGATGACATCTAATTTTCCTAGATTCATGTACTTTTCATTCTGTGTTCCAATGAATGGGTTTTGAAGTCTGTTTCTTCCCACTTTGAGGTGTGCCTCATTAGCAAAAGAAGGTCCTAAAAAAAAAAGAAAAAAAGAAGGCCCTGAAAGTTTTGCTCTATTTATATTTAAAGGTAAACTCTCCTTAGATGAGGCAGCTCATCCCCAGTTGTATTTTTGAGTGCCTTCTAATATGAGGAGCTCATCTTCTGGCACCATATCAGACAATATTTCACTGCTATTCATAAGATTTTCAGTGGTTAACAATTCATAATTGTTCTGTCTGTCCTTCATCCTTCATCCTAGTCTGTTTCAATCTGATAGCTCTGCTGAAACCTGTTTGTCATAGGTGACCATCTGGTATTTAAATACCAGTGGCATAATTTCTAGCAACAAGAAACATACAACATACAAGTCACCAGACTATGAAAAACTGATAGATGAGTACTGGATTTTTTTTTATTAGAGAGATGATAAACCACTAGTATGTATTCAGTTATTACAACCAAGATTGTCAGGATCACAGAGTTTTAGGTACAAGTCCCTAAAAATTTTGGTTCCATATTGCTACTGTTGTGCCATTGAGTCAGTTCTGACTTATAACAACCCCATATAGGATTTCCAAGAAGCAACTAGTAGGTTTGAACCACTGACGTTGCAGTTGTTATTAAGTGCATTAGAGTTGGTTCTGAATAGTGACCCTGTATAAGGTTTAGGAGGAGCAGCTCTTGAGCTTGAATCACTGACCTTGTGGTTCAAACCAACTTTGCATTCCAGTGCATTAACCTGCAGTACCACACCAGGATTCTGACCTTGCAGTTAGCTCTTGACAAAAATAATTTATTTTGTTCTTCCATTAGACAAAATTGCTCCAGCATAACTATTTTATAATTTCAGATTGGGTAGTTAGGATACAAAAATGACTATGTTGTCTCTCTGTATCTGTTCCATATATAGAAAGTCTATGTTAGGAAGCAAATTTATTTGGTGAGTCATAGGATAATGTATATGCACTGGACTGCTAACTGCAAGGCCAGTAGTTCAAATCTACCAGCTTCTCCGTGGTAGAGAGATGAGATTTTCTGCTCCTATAAATATTATTGTTAAGTGCCTTTGAGTAGATTCCAACTCATAGCTCCCTTGTGTAGGGTTCCCAAGAAGCAGCTGGTGGGTTTGAACTGCCAACCCTGTGATTCACAGTGCAGTGCTGATCATACAGTGCCATACCAGGAGTCCCCTATAAAGATTACAGCCTTGGGAATCCCATATGGAGTTGCTGTGAATCAAAATGGACTCCATGGCAGTAGATTTGGTTTCGGTTTTTTGCTTGTTTGTTTTTAATATGTTTGGCTGTGAGTTCTACTGTAACCTTTCATTTTTATATTGATGAAATTTCACTCCATAGGTTTATATGGATGCCATTAACAGCCATGTCACTTGTGTACTGTTATATTGTACCACAGAGCAGCAAGAAGAAAGCTAATTTTTGAGTGAACCCACATTTGTTTTCTCTCTCAAACATACTTCTTTATTTGGAGAGAAATAAAATATATAGTGATACTTTTTCTTATTTATTTCATACCTTTTATAGCTACATTTAAAGGTCTTGTCCATACTGCAGATATTTTCTTAAAATCCGGTTTCTTTGATTTTGTGATATATATCTATGTGTTTGTCTTCCTGAGATTTTTATTTTTGCTTTCCTATTTTTATGGTCCCCAAACTGTTCTGTAGGATTATTTTTATGATTTTTGCTAGTTTATTTATTTTTAAATGGCAGTACCATAGACCATTGCTATTATTTGTATCTCAAATGTGGAAAAAGCATTGTCAATGTAAGCTTTTTACAATACTAAGCTGGCATTTCAGTATTTTCTGTTTCATTTCAAGTTTAAATAAACATATTGATCTTCTGAATTTGCTGAATGATAGCAGGAGATTAAGTAAAACAACATGTATTATTGCATTATTTAATAAAACCATATTAAATGCTGCAGGATTTTATTTGAAATACAATCCGCATATATTCATTTTTTTGTGGACTTTTTTTTTCTTTTCCTAACATATTTTAATCTTAAACACACTTCTGTTCTGGTAATTATTCTGTACTACTTACTTAAACAATAATTAAATGTGTTTCAGAAAACTAAGGTAACGAAAGAAATATATTTGCATTAGGAAGTGAATGGGAATCATGCATATTCATCATTAAGTCCATATTTATTGATGATCTAAAATATACCAAACATTACATTAAGTCAGTTTTGACCCATAGTGACCTCATATAGGGTGTCCAAGGAGTTGCTGGTGAGTTTGAAATGCCAAACCTGTGGTTAGTAGGCCAATGCGTATCCTACAGCACCACACCAGGATAAGGAAGGATTAAAAATGTCTTTGATCAAGTTGTTTTTTTAGGGAAATCAATGAATCCATTTAAAATATAATACATTAGAAGTAGTAGCTTGACTGTTCAGAATGTCTAATGACGATAGATATAGTATTATTGAAACCTAGAAATTTCACTTTTTAATAATTTCCACGTGTAATATAAGTAACTTCATCACAATTGTTGTTTTCCTTCCTTTATCTTTTGTCCTTGTCTTTCCCTTGCCTTGCCCTTGTTGTTATTGTTAAGTGCTGTCAAGTCAGTTCTGACTCATAGAGACCTTGTATTGTAGGATTAGCGCTCCACCATGAGGTTGGTTTGAACCGCAAGTTCAAACTTACCAGCAGCTCCTCAGAAACCCTATACAGGATCTCTATAAATTGGAATCAACTTGAGGGCACTAACAACAACAACATATGGTTTCCGAGGAGCAGCTGGTGAGTTTGAGCCTCTGATCTTACTATTCAAACCAACCTTGCAGTCCAGTACATTAGCGTATCTAATGTGTCTTTATCTCAAGGCAATTATTTTATGAATCATCTTTGGAGAATGTTTAGTCCAAGGTCCTTTGGTTACCACTATCTTCTCTACTCTCTTGTTCACCTCAGCATCATTTTTCTTGAAATTCCCTTGTTTTAACCTACAATGTCTGCATCTTCTTCCATGATGGTGTGTCTTTTGATTGATTACACTATCTTGACTTCTGTACTTTATTTAAAACAATTTATGTTATTACAAAACTTAATTTGACTTTCTGATTTTAGTTCCTAACTTTACACTTGCCTAATTACAATGTTGTTGTTGTTATGTGCCGTGGAGTTGGTTCTGACTCATAGCGACCCTGTACAGGGTTTCTGAGGCTGTAAATCTTTATGGGAGCAGAAATCCTCATCTTTCTCCCGCAGAACAGCTGGTAGTTTCGAACTGCTGGCCTTGCGGTTTGGAGCTCAATTCATAACCACAACACTACCAGAGCTCCTTTGCCTAATTACAATATCAATTCCCAATTCCAATCATATTCCTTCAAATAAATTGGGTGAGAAACAAAGGCTTAATTCCATCTAAGAATGTAGAATCTTGGCCCTGAGACTCTCCTAGAAGTATAGATTGGTTGGTAACAGGGAACTGAAAGCATTGGACTTCTCTTCTAAATCACTCATCCATACATCAAATATCACAAATCAGAGAGTAAGAGATAATTCCTGTTACTGTAACACTTTCATGACCCTGTGCACTGATAATAAATAATCCAATAATATCAGCTCTTAACCCATTAAATTGGTAACTGCCACTACAGCAGAAGCCTAAAGATAAAGAAAAACATCACGGAGTCATCTTTTCAGTAATCTTTTTCTTTTTACCTCCATAGATGTATGACTATTAGTTTGAAGGAAATAGTTGTTCTCCTTAACTTTACCAAGGGGTCCTGATGTGGCACTGTTGGGTAAGCACAAAACTGCAACTGCAAGCTTGGCAGTTTAATACCACTAATCATTCCTTGGAAACTCTATATAGGGTAATGAATCAAATTGATTCCACATCACTTAACAACAATAACATTAACAAAATAATTCCTGAAAATATTATTGTCTGTCCATATCAATGATATTGCATAGCAATATTTTAAGTTAGTTTTATATCACATATATGTAATAAAAAATGGACATTTGAAGGAAATAATACATGAAGTGAGTCATGGGAGCAGTTGAGGAAACAGAAATTAGAAACCACAGTGGGAAAAAAAAATTCATTAGATTTAGCAGATTTGTAGTATTAATGATCCATTGCTATTGTTAAGTGCTGTCAAGTTGTTCCAAGTCACAGTGACCATGTATAGGGATTACAGAGCTTTACATCTTTGAGGGAGCAGAAAGCCTCATCTTTCTCCCTCAGAATGGCAGGCCTGCTCAAACTGCAAATTATCCAAAGCCTAATAGATTAAAGAAAACAACAGTTTTTGTCTTATAGCTTCCCTTTCTAAAGGATATGGGCTTGGCTAAACTGGATCCTCTGGCTCAGAATTTCTCAGGAGACTTAATCGGGCTGCAAACTGCAAGGTCAGCAGTTTGAAACTACCAGCTGTTCCTTTGGAGAAAGATGAGGCTTTCTGCTCAGTGTCGCTATGAGTCGGAACCGACTCCACGGCACTTAACAACAACAACAATTTGATCTAGCCTTGGCTGGTGTTTTAGTAACTTAGTGACATCATGAATGACATATGACAAGCAAGTGGATTTAAGAACAGAAATTTATTTTCTTGGATACATTTCTTAAACCTGGAAGTCCGAATCATGATCTCAGTCCTGTTGAATCCTTCTGTGATCCCCACTCCCAGTTTCTATTGTCTGTAGGTGATCCTTGGCAATTCTTTGGCATTCCTTGATGCCCCTTGGTGGTCCTTGGCATCTACCTTCCTTCAGTGTGTGGCTCTATCTAGTCTGGT
>NW_006408735.1:1248472-1259843 GCF_000296735.1 Chrysochloris asiatica
TTGTTTATTCTATATTTAGATATTTTTGTGATAAATATATATGCAACAGAACAGTTTTCCTTTCAACATTCTTCACATGTACAAATCAGTTAATTATGCTTGTCATATTGTCCAACCTTCACTATTATCTTTTTCCAATTTTTTTCCATCACCCATAATAGAAACTCATTGTCCCCTAAGCAATGAGTCTTAGTAATCTTAGTAATCACTAATAAACTTTGTCTCTATACACTCACCTACTCTTTATATGTCATATAAATGGGATCATATACTATTATCCTTTTGAGCCTGGCATATTGAGCTCAGCATGATATTCTCCAGGTTCATCCAGACCTCATTTCTTTTATGGCTAAGTAATAATCCTGATGTGAAATTGTAGGATAAGCAGTGGACTACTAACCCAAGATTGTTGCTTCAAATCCACGAGCTACTCACTTGGACACTCTATACATGGTTGCTATGAGTTATAACTATTTGACCTCACTTAACAACAAGCATATCCCATTGCATTTATCGACCACATTTTTAGAATTGTGATCTACCACACACTGTGGACCCGTAAGATAAGCACTCGACTTCAAGGTTGGTTTGAATTACAAGGCTGGCAGTTCAAACTCACCAGCTGCTCCTTGAAAACTCTATACAGGGTCACTGTGAGTCAGAACTGACATGGCAGCACTTAGCAAAACCAACAATACACTGGTGATGTGGTGCTGCAAGAAATACACAGGACTACTAATCGTAATTCTGGTGGTTCAAACCCATCAATTGCTCCGTAGAAAACCTGTACAGGATTGCTGTGAGTCAGAACAGAATTAACAGCATCTGTGGCACTGTGGTTAATGCTCCTGACTGCAAAGCTGTTTGAACTGCAAGGTTGGTGGTTCAAGCTCACCAGCTGCTCCTCGGTAACCCTATACAGGGTCGCTATGGGTTGTAATTGACTCAACGGCACTTAACAACAACAATAATGAACAAAGTACAGTGGCATGACCTCTTTAATATAAACAAAGACAACCATGTTTCCAAACAGGATTACATCCATGGACACAAGAACCAGGATTTCAACACAGTATTTTGGGAGACCCAACTTGTCTTGATGTCCTGGTGTGGCACTGTGAGCTAATGTTCTGGCCTACAACATTGGTTTGAATTGCAAGATTGGTGGTTCAAACTTAACAGCCGCTGCTCGGAAACCCTATACAGGGACCCTATGGGTCAGGACTGACTTGATGGCACTTAGAAATAACTACTACAACAATTTGTCTTATCTGCCTAGTGCTACGGAACTGACTCCACAGCACATAACCATCACCACTATCACTATAGTAGAAATATGAAAACTGGGTGACTGTTGAGACACAGATTTATTTTTTCAAAGCTTAGCAAGTGAGAAGTCTAAACTCAGAGCACTAAATCTGGAGAAAGATCCTTATCTCCTTTCAGCATCTATAGGCCCAGCATTACTTGGAGATTGCCATTTGACTCAGCATCAATCTTTCCCTGGATCTAGTTGCTTTGCAGTACAGAGCTCTTGTCTCTTGGTGGTTGTGAGACTTTCCTATCTCCACTTACTTTTGTCTCCTTTTATCTTTGGTTATGGTGGTTGTGTGCTGTGGATTCAGTTCCAAATCATAGTGACCATATATATAGGGTTTCTGAGGCTGTACATCTTTACAGGGCGGAAAGCCTCATCTTTCTCCTAACAGATCAGCTGGTAGTTTCCAACTGCTGACTTTGAGATTAAGGTTTGTAAACACTACACTTACAAATCTCATTTTATCTTTGGTAAGTAAAATTTGTTTCAGGTCACATTCCAGGGAAACTCCCCTTCCACTGGATCATGGCTATAATGGTATTATGGGGTGTTGCATTCGTCCATTAATCCTCTTACTGTGTTAGGCCCCCTTGTGGCCTAATCCAGTAGGAGACCCCAAAAGATCAACAGGACTCGAGTTCGATGCAATAGCAAGAGGTTTATTTCCAACGCGCTGGGGTCCACCTTCACAGACTCCTAAAACAGGAGACAAAGGCAACCCCGACTCACTATACACACAAGTTTGTATAGGGTTTCAGGGGGCAGATTTGTGCAACAGCATATGTACAGTTTCTGATTGGTTACTTATTCATAATTTATATTTCTACTGGTTTTGGCATGAAGCAAGCATTCTAATCTATAAGTTAATTGGCTTTGGCACAGGATAGAACAATTAATTGTAAGTGTGTGGTCAGGATGTTTTCCTAAGACAGGTGTTTGCAGCTGTTGTATTATCACTGCCTGGGTCAGTTTGACCGTTATAAATTTCTCAAGGATTCTTTTTGATATTGAAGTTTTAAAGTCTGTCCTTGTCCTTGGTGGGAACTAGGGAACTAAGGCCTAGTTTATTTGGAAGATTTCTTGAAGCCTGACTAAAGTTTGGTCAAGTAGATAGGCACAATCAATTGGGGCCTTACAACTGGTTTATCACATCAAACTGCATTTTTTGGGATCATCACATAACTGCCACATTACATCATTAGGTAGCTACCAAACCACTGGGTATCATAACCAAGGGAAGCTAACACTTATTTTGGGGTGACACAATTCAGTTCAAGATACAATTCAGTCCATAAAAGATTATAGGAATTTGCTTCTACACTCACTTACATAGCTGTTGACAGGATTCAGTTGCTTTGTGTTGTTGGAAAAAAGGCCTCAATTCCTCACTTGCAAAATAGATCTCTTCACAGGGTAGTATAAAATTTGGTGATTTGTTTTATGAGAGAAAGAGCAAAGACAAAGAATAATACATCATAATCTTCTACAACATGATTTTGAAGCAAAATTTCAATATTTGCCACATTCTATTCATAATGTAAGGAGCACTGGTAGAGTAGTAGTTACGAATCGGGCTGTTAATCTCATGGTCAGCAGTTCAAAATTACCAACCGTTCTGCAGGAGAAAGATGAGGCTTTCTGCGCCCATAAAGATTTACAGCCTTGGAAACCCTGTATAGGGTTGCTATGAGTCAGAACCGACTCCATGGCACATAACAACAACAACAAGATCCATTATATGGAAATCATTATTAGATCCAGCCCAAAGGCAAAAATACTAGGAGACAGAAATAATTGAGAGTAATTTTAGAAGTTATGATACCTATATTTAAACACTGGATATGTAACGAGGAGCAATGATGTCAGGAACAAATCTACTACAGGAGCTAAGGCCTTATCAACCGTAAGACCAGAAGAACTAGAGGATCCAAGACTACCATTGTTGACCAATTTAACAGAGTCACAATGGATGGTTACAGATAGAATGGGAGAAAAATGTAGAACAAAACCCAAATTCTTAAAAGAAAGGTTGAATTAATTGGACCAGTTGAAATCAGAAGACTTCCTGAAACTTTGCTCTGAGACACTAAACGGTGAACTGAAATTATCCTTGGATATGACCTTTTAGAGAACTAGTAAGTGATATACAAAATAAAGGATATTAACCTCTGAGAACAATGCTCTACTAAAAAAATATGAGATCAAAAGGTCAACATTTACTCTAAAGGAGAGAAGATAAGAGGGCAGAGAAACCAGAGTACTGGAAATTGAACAACCAGAGCATAATTAAAGAGTCTTTTAACACATTGTGAATATTATAGAAAATGTTACTCTACAATTTGTGTGGAAATTGTCAAATGAAAGCCTAATGTGCTGTGTGAATTTTCATCAAATCCACAATTAAATAATATTTTTTGAAAAGAGCAATGTATCTTTCTTGTTGTTATTAACTGCTGTCCAGTCGGTTCTGACTCGTAGTGACCCTGTATAAGGTTTCTGAGAAGTGACTGGTGAGTTTGAACCGCCGAATTTGCAGATCAAACCGACTTAGCAGTCCAGCGCATTAACCGGTAACACTACATTTAGGTAAAGTTTTCAACTACATTTTAATGTTCAGACAAATGTTATTAAGTGCAGTCGAGTCGGTCCCGAGTTATATTGACACTGTATAGTTTCCGAAGAGGAGCTGATGGGTTCGAACTGCTCACCTTGTGGTTTACAGCCCAATATTGATCATACAATGGCACACCAGGATACCTAGGCTATGTTTTATCACCCATTAAATATGTTAATGGTAATCTTCGAATGCAATATAATTTAAGAATCAGGTAAAGTTAAAATCATGAAGTGCTGTGTAAAGAGAAATCAATATTGTTATTATTATTGCTGTTCCTATTAGTAGTACAAATAATTACAACAGTCTAACAGTGATATTATTAAACTAATGTTCATGGGATGAGGTTTCAGTATAAATTTGGAAAGCAATATTTTATCTAATAGCAAAAGTTATAGCTGAAGTCCTAAGCTTTGGAAATTACTTGAGATTCAAAGTAAGATATTCAACATAATAAGGAAAATACTCATTTGTTTATTTTAGAAATATTTTTGAACACCTTTGCAGTGACAGTCAAGCTTAGTGTGGCTCAGTTTTAGATCTAAACTGAGTTTAATTTTCTTTTTGTATTTAGAATAGAATTGGGGGAGGGGATACAGCTCTTAAAGGGAATTAGAATTAATGCAAACCTCATGCTTTATAAAAGTGAAAGTAGATGAAAAGTTCATACCTTAGAGAAAGTGAGCAGCAATCTTTCCTAAAATTTCAATCTTCTGATATCTAGGATAGTATATTTGTTCCTATATTATACTTTATATTTAATATTGTGTTTTTTTTCCTAACAGAAAGAAACAGTTGTACAGAGATAGTAAGAAAAAACATTTAATATTAAACACACAGATTCAGAGGATATTTTAAAGTACAGTTCTGCCATAAAACTATTTTTCTCTATATAAATAAAAAATTATGTATTGAAAAGTTCTGAAACCTTTAGACTTGGAATAAAGCATTGTTTATTATAGATATCCCAAGGAAACATGCATATCACTGTCCTTTTCATTTGCATAATTGCTTTTCATGAAAGCTGAGAATTTAAATGCTTAAAGCTTATACTTAATATTTATAGACGTCTTTGGCACACACTTGAGTGGCTTTGTGATAATAAGTCTATATTAGTGTGGACATTTGAATGATGAGTTAAAACTTGTTCTCACTACTGACTTTCAAGTAGAATAACCAGGGAAGCTTTTAAATGTTTTTGTTAAGTGCCATTGAGTTGGTTCCAACTCACAGTGACCCTGCATAGGATTCTTGAGGAGCAGCTGGTGAATTTGAACCACCGATCTTGCAGTTCAAACCAATCATGCTGTCCAGTGCTTATCCTACAGCACCACCCCAGGACCTTAAATAATACTGATTTAAGGCCTTAACCTGATAATAGTTAGTGTTTTGTGTCAGCTTGACTGGGCCATGATTCCCAGTGGTTTGGAAGTTGTGATATGGTTATTCCCATGGTGGTGAAACCTAATACAGGCATAGTCAACTCTATGATGTGTGGCTATGAGCAGCCAGTCAATTAAAAGGATGTTCCTTTGGGGGTGTGGCCTGCTCCCAATAAAATGAGCTCTCAGGAAAAAAGCTCAGGCTCTTCCAATAGGGACCTGGGATACTACAACTGTAAGTCATTTCCTTGATCTAAACTTCTCTTTATATATATGCACATATAAGTTTCACTGGTTTGTTTCTCTAGAAAATTCAGCCTAAGACACTATATATGTGATCCTGGAGTCAATCCTGGAGCAATTCTGGAGTCAAATTCACTTTCTTTCCAAAAGAAAACAAAATTAAAAAGGACTTATTCAGCATTAAGTATTATAAAATATTATAGTTACTTTCACTTATAGTTCCTATTTGGACTCATATTTTGATGACTTATAAAAATTGGACCTATCAAGTTATCAAATAAAATATGGGTCATCACCTACTAACATGAAATAGGTGTTATGTTTCTAATAGCTAAGGCTAAATCAATGTCACAAGAAGTTCTAAATCTATTTCAATATTAATCAGTAGTTGAAAGAATAGATTAGTAATGCAGTGAAAGTCATTACCCTTTCAAGCATTTATTTTATGTGATGTTCCCTGCTGAGGTGACTGAGGTCAGAGGTTGTGCAATCATAAAGAAAAGATATCAATTAAAAGAAAAACAAAAAATAAGAGAGGAAAACTTAACTTAAAAATACTTACTTTTTATATTTTATACTACAAGATACTAGACTTGTATAATATAGTAAACATATTGCTATATAAAATTAAATGCATATTTTTCTTAATTAGGAAATAGAAATACACTTGTGTAAATTTTGTAGACTTTTGTGCTATTTAATTTTAATTTTAACATAAAATACTTCAATGCAATGCTATTTTTATTTCAAACATGATGTTATTTAAGACTGATAGTGTTGTATTTGCTCCATGAAATTATTAAAGTAACTTAATCAATAGAGAGATGAGAGTATCACAATAAAAACCTAAGAGAAAATACACTCTTCTTATTCTTGTTCAATGACTATGCAAATGACCCAGTCATTTTATTTTTTACAGTAAATCTCTTATTTATTTTCAGTTTAGAATGGAATGACATCTACAATTGTAGTCATTTTTATATCATAAATATTATCTATGAAATGAAACTCAGATCAATGTAAGTGCATTTTCAGTTGAAGGAAATTATTTCAAAACTTGAATGGGAATTCAATTTTAAAAAACTTTCACAAAGTAAAATATTTTTAAACATTTTCATGTTGTTTAGAAGTCTCACTTAAAGACATGAGTTTCATATAATAAATTCAATTATATGTTAGAATATGAACTGGAAAACAAAGTGATTTTGGTTTCTCAAAGTGAAAACAATGTTAACTTTGTAGTTATGCCTGTTGTTGCTGCTAAGCGCCATCCAGGTGGTTCTGACTCACAGTGACCCTATGAAAAACAAAATGAAACACTGCCTGTCCTGCTCCATCCTCATATTTGCTGTGGTCACTATGCCAATCCATCTCATCAGGGGTTTTCTCTTTCTCTTTTCAATGTCCCTCAACTTTACAAGCATGATATCAATCTCCAGGGACTTGTCCCTCCAGATTACATGCCCAAAGTCTGAGAGACAAAGTCTGACCATCTAGGCTTATTAGGGGCATTGTGGTTGTACTCCTTCCAACACAGATTTGTTTGTTCTTCTGATTGCCCTTAATATTCTTCTCCAAAACTGTAACTCACATGTATTAATTTTTCTATAGTCTTCCTTATTCATTGTCCAACATTCACATGCATATGAGACATTTGGAAATTTAATGGAGTGGGTAAGGCACACTTTAGTCCTCTAACTGACATCCTTTGCTCTGGAATACTTTAAAGAGGTTTTGTGCATAAGTTTTGTCTAATATAATAAGTTGTTTGATTTCTTGACTGCTGATTCCGTGAACATTGATGGTGGATTCAAACTAAATGATGTTGTTGACAACATCAATCTTTTCTCCAATTATGATTATTTATTGCTCCAGTTGTAAGAATTTTTGTTTTCTTTCATTAAAGTGTAACATTATGACCTTTGATCTTCATCAGTAAGTATTGTAAGTCCTTTTTTTATTTCAGCCAGTAATGTTGTATCATCTGCATATCATAGGTTGTTAATGATTCTTCCTCCAATCCTGATGCCACATTCTACCTCATGTAATCAGGGTTCTCAGATTGATTACTCAGCATACATGTTGAATAAGCATGGTGAAAGAATACAACCCTGGCACACCATTTTTCTGATTTTAAACCAGTCAGCATTCTGTTGTTCTGTTCAAACAACTGCCTCTTGGTCTATGTATAGGTTTCTCACGAGCATGATTAAGTGTTCTGGAATGATCGTTTTCCTCAGTGCTGTCCATAGCTTGTCATGATTCACACGGTCAAAATCCTTTGCATACGCAATAAAGCACAGGCAAAATTCATCTGACATCAGCATTCATATCCTTCTTTCCACATCCTCATTTGAATCCAGCTTCAATCTCTGGCAGTTCCCTGTTAATGTACTGTTGCAAAAATTTCTGAAACATCTTTAAAACAAAATTTTAATCGCATGTCATATTACTGATACCATTCTAGGATTTCTGCAATCAATTGGGTCATTTCTCTTTGGAATGGGTATAAATATGGAACTCTTCCAATCAGTTGGTCAGATAGCTGTCTTTCAAATTTCTTGGCATAGATGAATGAGTGCTTCAAATGCTGCAGCAGTTTGTTGATAGATTTAAATTTGTACTCCATCAATTCCTTGATCCTTGTTCTTTGTCAGTGTCTTCAATTCAGATTGGACTTATCCTTTCAGTATCACTGGCTGTTGGTCATATGATTCCACTTGAAATAGTTGAATATCGACAAATTCTTTTTTGGTGCAGTGACTTTGTGTATTCCTTCCATCTTCTTTGGTGCTTGCTACATCATTGTCATACTGTGGTGGCTTGTGAGTTGTGATTCTGGAAGCTATGTGATGGGTTATTTTAATACCAGCAGGGTCACCCATGATGTACACGTTTCAGATGAGCTTCCAGATGAAGACAGACTAGGAAGAAGGAGAGACAAACTACTTCAGAATATTTATTCACTGAAAACCGTATGAATAGCAGAGAAACACTGTCAGATATAGTGCTGGAAAATCAGCCCCTTAGGTTGGAAGGCACTCAAAATGCGACTGGGGAAGAGCTGCCTCCTCAAAGTAGAGTTGACCGTGATGATGCGAATGGAGTTGGAGTAAAACCCATGGGAGAAAAGTCTGCAGGATTTTCATTTGATGATGGGACACAACTCAAAATGAAGAGAACTGACAACATCTATTAATAATTGGAACATGGAATGTACAAAGTATGAAACTAGGAAACTTAGAAATTGTCAAAAATGAAATGGAATTCATAAACATTGATATCTTAGGCATGAATGAATTGAAATGGACTGGTATTGGCCATTTTGAATCTGATGACCACATGGTTTACTATGTGGGCAATGACAAATTGAAGAGGAATGGTGTTGCATTCATTGCCAAAAAGAACATATCCAGGTGAGTTATGAGGTACAATGCTGTCTGTGATAGGATAATATCCATGTGCCTGCAGGGAAATTATTCAAATTTATGCACCAACCACTAAGGCCAGTGAGGATGAAATAGAAGAGTTCTATCAACTTCTTCAGTCTGAAATTGATCAAATATGCATTCAAGATTTATTGATCATTACTGGTAATTGGAATGCAAAGGTTGGGAACAAAGAGAAATGATCAGTAGTTGGAAAATATGGCCTTGGTGATAGAAATGATGATGGAGATTGCATGATAGAATTATGGAAAATCAATGATTTCTTCATTTCAAATACTTTCTTTGAACAGCATAAGAGAGGATTATACACATGGACCTAGACAAATGGAATACATAGAAATCAAACTTAATACATCTATGGAAAGATACGATGGAAAAGTTCTGTAACATCAGTCAAAGCCAGGCCAGGTGCAGATTGTGAAACAGGCCATATGCAAATTCAAACTGAAGCAGAAGAAAATGAAAAGAAGTCCACCAGAGACAAATATGACCTTGAATATTGTTGTTGTTGTTACGTGCTGTCAAGTCAATTCCAACCCAGAGCTACACGTACAGGGTTTCCGAGGCTGTAATTCTTTATGGAAGCAGAAAGACTCATTTTCTACCACGGAACAGCTTGTAGTTCCAAATTGCTGACTTTAAGGTTTGCAGCCTGATTCGTAACAATTATGCTATCAGTGCTCCTTGACCTTGAATATATCTCACCTGAATTAAGAGATCATCTGAAGAACAGATTTGATACATTAAACACTAAAGACCAAAGACCAGAAGAGTTGTGGGATGACATCAAGTACATCATACAGAAAGAAAGCAAAAAGGCATTAAGATGAAAAGAAAGAAGGAAAAGATAAAAATGAATGTCAGAAGAAACACTGAAACTTGCTCTCCAGCGTAGAGATGCTACAGCAAATGGAAGAAATGAGGAAGTACAAGATCTCAACAGAAAATTTCAAAGGTAGCACAAGAAGACAAATTCAAACATTACAAGAAAATGTGCAAAGATCTGGAATTAGAAAATCAAAAGGAAAAAGGCCACGCTCAGCATTTCTCAAGCTGGGGGAACTGAAGAACAAATTCAAGCCTCGACTTTCATTATTGAAAGATTCTCTGGGAAAATGATTGAATGATGTAAACACACCAAAAGAATATGGAAGGAGTACACAGAGTCACTGTATTAAATGGAAATGGCAAACGTTCAGCCATTTCAAGAGGTAGCATATGATCAAGAGCCAGTGATCCTGAAGGAAGAAATCCAAGGTACATTGAAGGAATTGGCAAAGAACAAGGCACCAGGAACTGATAGAATAAAAATTGAAATCTCACTCATCTATGCCAAGAAATTTGGAAGACAACTATCTGGCTGACTGATTGGAAGAGATCTGTATTCTCTGCTTTCAACCAAAATCCATCTGAATCTGGCTTGAACCTCTGGAAGCTCTCTGTCAATGTATACTTGCAGCCGTTTCTGTATTACCTTTAGTAAAATTTTACTCACATGAGATATCAAAGATATTTTCCAATGATTTCCACATTCCATTGGATCACCTCTATTTGGAATGGGCGTGGCTCCTACTTGCTTCCAAGGTGCTAGGGACCGGTTCTGAAGTCACCATGAAGAATTTTTGGCATAGAAACATCTTATGTGTGTCCAGAGCTATGGTGTGGCACTGCAGATTAACACCTGCCTTTTTAACCACTGGTGTGGCGCTGTGGGCTAGTGCATCAGACTGCAAAGTCATTTGAACTGCAAGGTTGGTAGTTCAAGTTCACCAGCTACTCTTTGGAACCCAAAATTGGTCGCTATGGGTCGGAATCGACTTGAAGGCATGTAACAACAGCATCGCCTTTGAATTAACCTTATACATTGTGAAACTATCTTAATAAGAAAACAACTGTATTCAACATCAAATATCTAAACCATCTAAACATTATCTAAGTTTTCCACAATCAATGTTGTGGGCCATGAATAAATGTGCTTCAAATAAAAACAGTAACAGTTGTCCGGCTATATCTGAAAGAACATTCAGATTCCTGGCTATATCTCAAATTACTGCTTTGATTATTTCTTTTAAAAATATGATATTTAATAAAATACAATCAAAATTTAACTTACCTGCCTTAATAGAATTTATTTTAGTTATACATGGCAAAGTGGTGAATTTAGAATTACTTATCAGCTTTCAGATCCTAAATGCATGAAATGAACTAGAAGTTAAATAGTTAGGTATGTTTCTTAGGCACTTTGGGATGAGCTACTTTTTTCCTTTTTCTTGTTGTTGTTGTTGTTAAGTGCCGTCGAGTCGGTTCCGACCCATAGCGACCCTGTACAGGGTTTCCGAGGGTGTAAATCCTTACGGGAGTAGAA
>NW_006408735.1:1260823-1261894 GCF_000296735.1 Chrysochloris asiatica
TGCTTTGTTTCATTGCAATGCTCACAATCCCCTGCATGCATCATCAAACACTCAAAGGATACACCCCATATGCCTGCCCCCTGGCAGCCAGCACACACCCCTCTCCCTCTCTGAGTCCAGAGTCTCCAGCGACCTCTTCTGTCCACTTCATTGTCTCTGCCTTCATCCCCAGTGTCACTGCCTTTCCTGACACAGGCTTGCACTTCACTTTTATCCCTTGATATTTCCAGGGATCTCAGCTCCTGGACTGCAAAATCAGCCACTCCCCTCCTTTTGTTACCAAACAGTTACATTTACATTTATCTTTCCAACACTCACTGTCAGACTTGATAGCAACCATTCCCTATTGAACCACAGGAGTCCTTTCCCCCTCACCTTTTATTAACCCCATCCAGACAAGTTGGAAACAATACAGTGGAGGTTCTATCTTTCCCTGTATCCTCTGGAGCTGGGTTCCCTATTAAAAGCTTGTAAGCCAGTCACTTCTTGCCTTTGTAGCCCCCCCCATATTGGGTTGTTTTTGTTGTTGTTATGTGATGTGGAGTCAGTTCCGACTCACAGCAACCCTGAACAGGGTTTCTGAGGCTGTAAACCTTTAAGGGAGCAGAAAGCCTCATCTTTTTCCTGTGGAACAGCTGGTAGTTTCGAAAGGCTGACCCTGAGGTTAGCAAACTGATCTGTAACCACTATACTACCAGAGCTCCTTCTATTTTGGGTAGCCAATGTCTAAGTTCCCTCTCCCTGTCAATCCTGTGTACCAAGGGGGTGGGAATGATCCTCACTGCAGAGATTTGTCCGCTCCTTTGTCATATTGCATCCACAAGCATAGGTCAAGATCAGCCACTTATAGTGAGTTACTCCTTTTTTTTTGTTCCCCTATTCTTTCTTCCTCTTGTTATGTTCTGATCATCCAACCATTGATTGCAGGTAAAATGGGTACTATCTGCAAATGTGGGTGTTGTTGTGCATCTCCCCTCACTTCATATCAGCTGGATGCTTCACACTCAGTTCTAGTCCTTGGGCCAAGTCCCTGTCCCTGGACCCAGGAGTCCCTGTTGTTGTTGCTGTTGT
>NW_006408735.1:1261994-1273772 GCF_000296735.1 Chrysochloris asiatica
GCAGAATGAAACACTGCCAGATCCTGGGCCAACCTCATGACTGTTGCCACGCTTGGGTCCATCGATGCTGCCACTTGGCCATTCCATCTCGTTGGGGTTCTTTCTCTTTTTCTCTGACCCTCTACCTTACCAAACAGATATCCTTCTCCAGTGACTGGTCCCTCCTAACAGTAAGTTTGAAGTATGAGAGACAAAGTTTGGCCATCTTGGCCACCAAGGAGTACTCTGGCTGCACTTCTTCCAAAACGGATCCATTGGTTCTTTTGGCAGCCCATGCCACTTTCAATAGTCTCCTCCAACACCGTAACTCAAAAACATCAATTCTCCTATGGTCTTCCTTATTCAGTGTCCAGCTTTCGCATGCCTATGAGGTTATTGAAAATACCATGGCTTGGGTCAGGCACACTTTAGTCCTCAAGCTGACATCTTTGCTCTTCAACACTTTAAAAATGTCTTGTGCAGCAGATTTGCCTAATGCAAATATGTCATTTGATTTCTTTTTTTTTAAATGATTTTTAAAAATGTTTTATTATGAATTATGTGATAGTTTACATGAGAGAACATTCATTTTGCATTCATCCTATCATATATCATTTCATTGTCATGGTTACAAACCCCTCCATGCATCATCAACCAACCAAAAGGTATATCCTACAAGCCTGACCCCTGCCCCACCCTCCGCCCCCAGTCATCAGCACACAACCCCTCTTCCTCTCTGTGTCTAAAGTCCCCAGCTGCTCCATCTCTTCATGTCATCGTCTCAGCTTCCATCTCAGGCATCACTTCTCTGGGTAGGGTCCCAGGGACCTCTGCTCCTATACTGAAAAGATAACCACTCCCCTCCTTGTTCCAAAACATCTACCTTTACATTTCCAACCCTCACAGTCAGTCCTGATAACAATTATTCACTACTGTATCACAAGAGACCTATCTGCATTTCCTTTCATCAGCCTGCCTAGACAGATTGGGTACTACTCAGTGGAGATTCTACCTTCCTCCATACTCTCTGGATCTAGGTTCCCTCTTGAAAGCTTGTAAGCCAGTTGCTTCTTGCCTTTGTAGGCTTCCCCCACCCCATTTTGGGTAGCCAATGTCCAAGTTGCCCATCCCTGTCTACTCTGTGTATGGAGGGGGTGGGAATGATCCTTGCTGTTAAATTTGTTCCCTCTTTTGAGCTACTGCATCCATAGGTGTAGATCAAGTTCATCAAATTGTATCAGATTACTCTTTTTTTCCTCTTCTTTCTTCTTCTAGTTGATCTCTGATCATTGAGTCATTGAAGCCAGGTCAAGTGGGTATTATCTGCAAGTATGGGTGTTATTGTGCATATGCCCTCTCTTATCAGCTGCATGCTTCACTCTCCACTCCAGTCCTCTGTGGCTATGTCACTGACTCTGGGCCCAAGAGTCCCCAGGTCTTGCCACACTGCTGGCCAACTAGGTCTCCACCCGGGGTTCAAAGGAGTCTGTTGAATATTGTAGGGCTTAGTTTGAAGATTCATTGCTGTTTTTCCCTCGCTTCCCCTTATTGATGACAAACATGGTCATCAATCAGATGGTGTATTCCCATTAATTCTTATTCCTGGAAGGGAGTTTACTCTGAGGGGATCCATCCACTTGCCTTGATGTCTGCTGGGCAAGCAATTGCTTGTTCTTGTAGTAATCAGTGGGACTGCCTATATTGTTTTGTTTTGCACTGCAAAATACTTATTGTTTTATTCCTGTGGGCCATGGGTGAGGAGGATTAGTTCATTAAATGAAACTTTACAAAGTTTAGAATGATCTTTTCGTTTTTAAAACAAAACAAAACATTTTTCTAATTTTGAGTTTAAGTTTAATTTATTTTAGAGTAAAATTTCATGAAAATCAAGGAAGATACTTGCCTAATACTGAAAACTTCCTCTGAAATTATGTATTTTATTAGAACATTTCAACTTTTCATTGAAATATTTTCTTTTTCAATGATTTCTAATCACAGTGATATATGTTTGGTTAACATCTATTTAGAAAAATATATTTTTACCTTACAGAGTTGATTTGAAACGCTGAAAAAACATCAAAACAATTTGTGGTGTTTTTTTTTTTTTTTTTAAGTTAATTCTATCATCACAAATTATTTGATAGTGATAACACATATTTAATACCATTTTGAAATGTACAAGAATTCTCAGAATCTATTTCAGAAGCTAAATTTGATTTCATAATACGGAGAGTCCAAGTGGATAGATTATGTATTTATTATCAATTACATTAGTCTTCTTGTATCCAAACTTACTGAGTATTTGCAATGGCAAAAAATACCCTGGAAAAAAAAATCACAGAAACACAATTATGTGTATGAATTTCAGTTCCCTGTGACAAAAGAAATTGATTGGGTTTTCCAAACATACTGCATTTTCTTCTTAGGCAAACAGAAACATTTTCTTGGCCCCACATTTTTCTATGGGGCTCCTAGGTGGCATAAATGATTAAGTTGTTGTTGTTATTAGGTGCCATCGAGTTGGTATTGACTCATAGCGATACTATGCACAACACAATGAAATACTACACAGTCCTGGGCTAACCTCACAATTGTTGCCACACTTGAGCCAATTGATACTGCCACTTGGCCAATCCATCTCACTAGGGGTATTCTTTTTTTCCTCTCTTCCTCCACCTTAACAAACATGATATCCTTCTCCAGTGACTGGTCCCTACTGACCACATGTCCAAAGTATGAGAGATGAAGTTTGGCCATCCTGGCCTCCAAGGAGCACTCTGGCTGCACTTCAAACATAGAGCTATTTGTTCTTTTGGCAGCCCGTGGCACTTTCAATATTCTCCTCCAAAACCATAACTCAAAAGCATTAATTCTTCTATGGTCTTCCTTATTCACTGTCCAGCTTTCACATGCACATGAAGTTATTTGCTCTTCAACACTTTAAAAAGGTCTTGTGTTTTTAAACAGATTTGCCTAATGCAATACGTCATTTTATTTCTTGACTGCTGCTTCCTTGAGTGTTGATAGTTGATCCAAGAAGAATGAAGTCCTTGACAACTTCAATCTTTTCTCCATTGATAAAAATATTATTTTTTGGTACAATGGTAAGGATTTTTGTTTTCTTTTCATTGATATGCAGTCCATACTGAAAGCTGTGATCTTTGATTTTCATCAGTATTTAAGTCATCTTCACTTTCATCAAGCAAGGATGTATCATCTGCATATACCAGGTTGTTAATGAGTCTTCCTCCAATCCTGATGCCACATTTTTCTTCATATAACCCAGCTTCTTGGATTCTTTGCTCAGCATACAGGTTGAATAATCATGGTGAAAGAATACACTCTGTTGCACACCTTTTTAAATTTTAAACCATTCAGTGTTCCCATGATCTGTTTGAACTTCTGACTCTTGGTCCATGTACAGATTCCTCATGAGCACAATGAAGTGTTCTGGAATACTCATACTTTGAAATAAATATTGTCCATAGCTTGTCATGATCCACACAACTGAAAGCCTTTACGTAGTCAATAAAGCACACAACTATCACTAAAAAGTTAGTATTTCAAACCCACCCAGAGATGCCACAGAAGGCAGAATTGGTGATTTGCTTCCAAAAGGCCATAGCCATGAAAACCATATGGAGCAGTTCTACTCTATACACATGAGATCTCCAAGTGTTGGTATCAACTCAATGGCAACTAACAATACAAGCTGACCTCTGCTATGAAAAAGGAGATGAAAGTATGTGAATTTTTTTTGCTTAGTAAAACATGAAAAGAGGGTACATAGGTCACAAATTTAGATGATAATATCTTCTTCACACAGTCCTCCATCTTTTGCCAACCCCTGTCAGGCCCCTTATCACTGCAACAACCCTGGAGACTGTGTGTAAGCAGAGCTGCTTCACAAGATGGAAGGGGTATGGTATCTCTATGGCAATCATGGTGGATTATGACATGAGTGAGTAATAAACTTTTACTGGGTTAAATCTTAACAAATTTGCATTATTATTATTTTTAATATAGCAGCTAGCACCATGCATCCAAAGTCTATAAGAGTACATTTAGATTCTTTTATATTTTATATACAATGTAATATAATACCTTGGAGTCTGGACATGGCACTGAAAGATATATGCATTGGACCACAAGGTTGCTTTGAAGCATAACGTTGGCAGTTCAAACCTCACCAGCCAGCTCTCAGAAATCTTAGGGTCACCATGAGTTGGAACCATTTCATTGGCACTTAATAACAACAACAAAAATGTAATACATTATATTTAAAAATTTAAGAGAAATTAGTGATGACCAAAATAAGTCTTTTCAACACAGTGTACTCACATACATTACAAAATAAATGCTGTTGTTAAGTGTCATTGAGTCTGTTCCTATTCATACCAATTCTTCTATAGAGGGTCCATCTGATTTCAGCAATATCCCTCATTCCATGTCCTCTTCTGAATGCAGGTTGAACCTCCAGCAGTTTGTTCCCAATGTACTGTTGCAGCCATTTTTTAATTCTCTTTAGCAAAATTTTACTTGCATGCAATATTAATGATATTGTCTTACGACTTCCACATTCTGTTGGGTCACTTCTTTTTGGAATGGACAAAAGTATGCATCTCTTCCAGTCAGTTTGCCAAATTTCTTGGCACAGTGCCTCCAGTGCTGCATCAGTTTGTTGAAATGTTTCAATTTGTATTACATCAATTCCAAGAGCATGGATCTTTGCCAATGCCTTTAATGCACCTTGGACTTCATCCTGCAGGATCATTGGCTCTTGATCATATGTTACCTGTTGAAACAGTAGAACATCAAGCATTTATTTTCAGTACAGTAACTCTGTATTTCTTCATCTTTTTCTGCATCATTCAATATTTTGTCCCCCCAAATCTTTCAATATTTCAAGTCAAGACTTGAATTATTGCTTCAGTTCCCTTAGCTGAGAAATGATGAGTGGGTTCTTCTCTTTTGGTTTTCTAACTACAGGTCTTTGCTCATTGTGTTATAATATTTGACTTTGTCTTCTCACACTGCCCTTTGAAATTTTCTATTCAGCTCTTTTTACCTCTTAATTTCTTCCATTGCTTCAGCACTACTATGCTAAAGAGCAAGTTTCAGAGTAACTTTTAACATCCATTTTGGTCTTTTCCTTCTTTGTTGTCTTCTTAATGACACTTTTCTTTCTTCCTGTATGATGTTCTTGAATTCATCCCACAACTCTTCTGGTCTTCAGTCTTTAGTGTATAATGCATCAAATCTGTTCTTCAGATGATTTCCAAATTCAGGTCAGATATGTGCAAAGTCTTATTTAGACTCTTGCAGACTTGTTTTACTTTTAATCAGCTTCAGCTTGAACTTGCATATGAGCAAGTGATAGTCTGTTCCTTTTTTTTTTTTTTTTTTTTTTGATCATGATATGAAGCTTTTCCACCTTCTCTTTCTACAAATAGAGTCAATTTTATTTCTGTGTATTTCATCAGGTGCGTTCTATATATATATAGTCATCTTTTATGTTGTTTAAAAAGATATTTCCAACCACTAACCCATCCTCTTTGTTTCCAATCTTTGCAGTCCAATTACCAGTAATTATCAATACATCTTGATTGGCCATTTTGTTTGATCAATTTCAGACTGAAGAAGTTGATAGAATTCTTCAATGTCATCATTACTGGCTTTAGTGGTTGCTGCCTATATTTGACTAATAGTTGTGTTGACTCATCTTCCTTCCTAAGTGTATGGTATATGGTTATAATCCTATCACAGAAAGGATTGTACTCCAAGATAGATATTGTTGTTTTTTTGTTGATGAATTGGACACCACTCTTCTTCAGTTTGTCATTCCTGGTGTAGTAAACCATGCAATTGCCATATTCAAAATGGCCAACACCAGTCTATTTTAAGGAGCTCTGGTAGCAACCTGGTTATGAATCAGGCTACTAACCTCAGAGTCAGAAGTTCATAAGTACCAGCTGTTCCATGGGCGAAAAATGATGCTTTCTGCTCCCATAAAGGTTTACAGCCTCAGAAACCCTGTACAGGGTATATATGAGTCGGAACCGACTCCACGGCACATAACCACCACCAATGCCTTGGATATCAGTGTTTACACATTCCATTTCTTTTTTGACCATGTCCAGGTTTCCTACATTTATACTTCATACATTCCATGTTCTGATTATTAATGGAATATATAGTTGTTTATCCTCATTTTGAGTTGTGTCCCATCTGCAAATGAAGGTCCCGAAGGATTTACTCCATTCACGACATTAGGGTCAACTGTACTTATGAGATGTCAACTCTTCTCAAGTCAGATCCTAAGTGCCTTCCAACCTGAGTGGCTCATTTTCTGGCACTATATCTGACAATATTGTGGTGCTCTTCAACATGTTTAAGTATTCAATAATCTGGTGCTAACTGAAAGTTTTCTATTGCTATTGTTAAGGTTTACAGTAACTAAATATTTAAAAGTAATCCGTCTCTCATTCATCCTAGTCTATCTGAGTCTGAAAACTCATCTGAAAGCTGTTCACCATGGGTAACCTTGCTGTTATTTAAAATACCATTGGCATAATTTCCAGAATCACAGAAACATGTAAGACACCGCAGTAGACAAAGTGACATTCAAGTGGTAGAAATGCAGTGTAAGGGACTCAAGGTATGGTCAGTTTACCATTCTGCTGTGTTTTAAAGGAGCCATATTAGAAGCAGGAAAAGATGATGCCATGACAATCAAGAAAGAAGGGTCATGTGCAGAGCATGTCCTGAAGAAACCTATGATGAGAAATGGTGGAAGTTGGAGAGACAGAGTATCAGTCTTCCTGGCCCTGGAATGGATAAAGCTGAGTGCTTTATGACAGAAGTCTGGATTGCAGAATTGGGTGTCCTTTGGGTATAAATGAGCAAAGTTAAAGGGGCTTGTAACACTTGTTGGAGCAGGGAGAGGCCTAGGAGTCACCTGACTGTGAGGTCAAGGACCAAAGAGAAGTGTGTCAGTGACATGGATGAGAAAAGTTACTTTTGACTGAAGAACGTTATATCCTGAGTTGTTTCTGATCATGATTTTCACTCTATTAATTTCCCTAAAAAGCCCCATAAACATTCGTATTGTCTGTGAGATCTGTATGGTTATATTGTAACAGATTATTGAGTTTATAAGAGAAGTAGAGAGAGTAGTGGGAACAATGCTTAGTGTAAGGGAAGGATAAGGAAGGAGGCAGGGTGGAGGCACATCTGTCATCTGCTGCATACAAATCAGCCTTGAGCTGATGTGGAATTTTATTCTCTTTTCCACTTGGTCTTCATGCCACTTTTGCATGAAGAATTAGAATACTTTGTACAAATTAGTAATATCTTTAGCCTACAGAGTTACTTATCATAGATAAATCTTGTTAGACAAAGTATTATTTATGCCCATATCTCAACTTAAGAGTCTAATTTTAAGAAATTATTAAATTATGATTTAGGGAATAAGTAATGTGAGTGTATGTTATGAAAAGTAAGAAAGGATTAGTATTTACTGTATATGTAGAAGCATATCAGCTGTAGATTAAACCAGTGGTTTTAATGGCAATAAAGCTTTAGCCATTTCAACAGAGGTCTTTCAGTAGATTCTCTAAAGGTGATATTTAGCTACAGTTTTCCAGTTTGTGTACGTGTCATCAATAGAAGAAATGTATTTGCAATTTTATGTTACTTTGTTCATTGAGGAAACACTAATGAAACTATATATCTATTGCCGGCCATAGTAAAATGAATGTTCACTATGTGCAGGGTAATCTACTCAGACATAAACTGTGTGTCCAATAATAAAATTTCTCAACATACACAATAAATTATATATATGGTACATAAAATATGGTACATAAATCCTTGTTTTTCATTACTTATCAATGACATCCAATGAACATATTTTTGCAGGCAATCTTGTAATGAGCAGGCCAAATGATATTTGTATCTTAATTAGATAGGAAATCGGACAGAATGTGCTCTAATTTAAAAACAACACTCTCCATGGTTTAAAAAAAAAAAAAAAATCTTACAACAGGCAATTAGGCACTCTTCCATTAGTGGAATGACTCTAAATATTAATGTTGGACAGCAGTAAAATGAAAATTCTTAAACATAAACAGCAGGCAAGAACAACTTCTTTTGTTATGAGTATATAATGTTCATATTTGTCTTCCAAAATGTTGTATAGTTTTTCCATAATTCAGAGATCTACAGATCTACTAAAACTTTTTACTTTTAATACTTCATTACAAGTTGTTAGTGTAGAGTTCTTTGTGTCATTTCTGAGTAATAGCCATCCTTCTGTACACAAGAACAAAACATTTTTTTTTTTAGATCCTGCACCATTCTCAAGTAATTGCTCTGTTTGAGACCATCATGGTAGCCACTGTGTCAACACATGTCATTAAGTATCTTCTTTATCACTGACTCTCTACTTTACCAACCATGAGGTCCTTCTCTAGGAAGAGGTCCCTCCTAATAACATGTCCAAAGCATGTGAGGTGAATCTTTGCCAAGCTCACTTCTAACAAGCATTCTAGCTGTGTTCCTTAAAGACAGATTGGTTCTTCTGGCAGTGCATGGAATACTCAATGTCCTTTGCCAACAACAGAATCCAAATGCATAAGTTCTTTTTTGTACTTCCTTATTCATTGTCCAGCTTTTATATGTATATGAGGTGATTGAAAATATCTTGGCTTGGGCCAGGTGTACCTTAATCCTCAAAATGAAATTTTTGCTCTTAAACACTTTCAGGAAATCTTTTGCAGATTTGCCCAATACAATGTTTGTGTATTGATATCTTGATTGTTGCTTCCATGGATCCATGTAAAATGAGATCCCTCATTACTTCAATATTTTCTCAGTTTGTCATGATTTTATCTCTTGGTCAGTTGTGAGAATTTTTGTTTTCTTTAGGTATATGACTGCTGAGGTATAGTATTTTATTTTTATCAGTAGTTGCTTCGAGTCCTTTTGGCTTTCAGTAAACAAGATTGCATCATATGTATATCACAGATTATTAATGAATCTTCTTCCTCCAATCCTGATGCTGACCTCATCATATAATCCAGATTACAGCCTATAGGTTAAATATGTTTGTTGTTGTTAAGTGCAGTTGAGTCAGTTCTGAATCATAATGACCTTATGTAGGCTTTCCGAGGCTTATAAATCTTTGTGGGTGCAGAAAACTTCATCTGTCTCCTGTGAAACTGTTGGTGGGCTCAAATCATTGAACTTGTGGACCTTGTGATCAAATAAATACTCATATGATAAAAGGATAGGACCTTGACATACCTTTTCTAATTTTAAATCACCTGCTTTTGTTAGCTTCTTGGTCTATATACAGGTTCCACATGAACATAAATAAATGTTCTGGTCATCTCATGCTTTATAAAGTTATGCTTAGTTTCTTATCATCCACAAAATGGACTGGTATTGGCCATTTTGAATGCATTTACATAAGCAGTGAAACACAGGTAAACATCTTTCTGATTCTCTCTGCTTTCAGCTACATTATAAGTGTGAAGCCTAATTATAATATTGTCTCTTTTTCTATTTGAATGTGTCATTTTTCACATTAGGACTTTCACACCTGTGCTAGCGAAGATTAAACAGCTATGTCATCTGAGACCATCCAGCAACTAAACTGAAAATTAATTTCAATTTCACCTAAGCTCAAATCCTTGCTGTTTTCCTATTATTCCCATACCAGGGTATCTGTGACTTTCACCTACCAAGTGATTTTATTTATTATAATAGACAATACTCTACAGACTTGTAGTGATAAACTCTATCTCATATTTGGGGATACATTTAATTAATGCCTTTTATGTTTGATGGAAGGATTTTATGAGATTTTTTTTTCTTACTGACAAATATTCAGTTGAAGCTTTCTGATTAGAAATATTAAGATGACCTGCCAATATATGTGTGTAATTATATACTAAATACATAAACTACTTGTATAAAACAATTAATGTCTCTAGAAACATTTTTTCATTAATTATGAAACAAATATCTCAAAACTAAAAGAGTAAATAGTAAAATCTGAAATCAAAGATGCAGATTTAATAATCCTATATATGTTAACTGATAGAAAAAACCCAGGTAATATAATTATAAGAAAATTTAGCTTAATGTTATGATTCCATTAAATGAGTTTACAGTGAGTTAGTTAGCTTATAACTGTGATGCAGACAACTCTCACAGTAGTATTTCGAATACCTGAAGAGTCAGCCAATGTGGAAAGATTTGACTGGAGCTTCAAGACTAAGAGTATGAATGAGTTCCTGGAGAGCTACTTCTGAAGAAATTGGCCACTGAAAACACATGAACAACAGTGCAGCATTGCCTAGTATAATGTGAGAATATGAGCCCCTCAGGTTGTAAAACACTCAAAATCAGACTGAAAAAGAATTACTTCTCAAAATAGGTGGGGGTGGTTGTGTGCTATGGAGTCGATTCTGACCCATAACAGTGTTTCTGGGGTTGTAAATCTTTACCAGAGCAGAACACCGTATCTTTATCTGACGGAAACCATTGGTAGTTTCCAACTGTTGACCATGAGATTAGCAACCCGATTTGTAACGACTACATTACCAGAGATGACCTTTACGACGTGGATGGAGAAATCTTCTAGACCTTCATTTGCTGATGTGGTACTACTCAAAATAAGAAGAAACAGCCCTAATCCATTAATAATAAGAAACTGGAACGTATGAAGTATGAATTTAAAAAATTGGAAGTCATCAAAAATGAAATAGAATACATAAAGTTGATATCCTAGATAATGTTATTGTTGTCAATACCGTTGAGTCAGTTCCAACTCATAGCAACCCTCTATAAGGTTTCCAAGGAGGATGGTGGGTTTCAACAACCAACCTTGAGGTTAGCAATTCAGTGCTTATCCTACAGCTAGTAGTAAAGCAAAATGGGCTAATATTGGCCATTTTGAATCAGATAAATGTATGTTTAATGTGCATGGAATGAAAAATTGAAGAAGAATGATTACACATCAGTTGTCAAAAGAATATTGCAAGATATATCATGAGCACAAAGCTGTTGAAAATAGGGTAGTATCCATATACCTAAAGGGAAGACTAGTTAATATGATTATTATTAAAATTTGCACATCCAATACTAATACACAAAAAGAATACGTGAAGATTTTTTTTAACCTAGTTCTGAACTCTGAAATTAATATGTCAATCAAAATACAATGATAATTATTGGTGAATGAAATACAAAAACTGGAAACAAAGGAAAGGAAGGAAATATGGTCTTCATGATAAAAACGATGGTGGTGAATACATGATTCAGGTTTGTAAGAATACTTATTCAATGCATATACTATTTTTTCAACAACTGTGCATGTGAACCTCACTGGATGGAATATACAGAAATGAAACAAATTACATTTGTGGAAAGAAATCATGGATAATCTCAATATCATCCATCAGAATAATGCCCCTGACCCATTATGAAGCAGACCATCAATTGCTTATATCCAAGTTCACATTGAAGCTGGAAATAGCAAGTTTATGATAACTGAAGCATGATAATGGGTATATTCTACCTGAATTTAGAGACCATTTCAAGAATACATTTGGTAGATCGACTTTTACTACAAGAACAAGCAAGTTGCTTGCCCAGGAGACATCAAGGCAAGTGGTCAGGTCCCCTCAATGACAACCCTCTTCCAAGACTAAAACTCAATGGGAATACACTCTATGATTGGTGACCACATTCGTCACCCATAAGGGGAAATGAGGGAAAAACAGCAATGAA
>NW_006408735.1:1274388-1276085 GCF_000296735.1 Chrysochloris asiatica
ATGAAATGAAATGCATATAGGTCTCTTGTGATACAATAGTGAATAATTGTTATCAGGACTGCTTGTGAGGGTTGGAAATGTAAAGGCAGATGTTTGATAGCAAGGAGGGGAGTTATTAACTTTCCAGTGTAGGAGCGGAGGTCTTTAGGACCATCAATGGAGAAGAGCAGGGAGCGGGATCCTACCCAGAGAAGCAGTGATGCCTGAGATGGAGGCAGAGATGATGACGTGGAGAGATGGAGCAGCAGGGGACTTTAGATCCAGAGAGGGAGAGGGGCTGAGTGCTGATGATGGGGCAGGGGGGGGGGGAGGGGGCAGGCTTGCAGGGTATACCTTTGGTTGGTTGATGGTGCATGGAGGGGATTGTAACCAAGGCAATGAAATGATATATGATAGATTGAATGTAAAACTGATGTTCTCCCATGTAAACTATCACATAATTCACAATTAAAAAAAAATACATTTGATGCCTTGATCAATAATGACCAAAGACAAGATTAGTTGTAGGTTGACATCCAGAACATCATACAAGAAGAAAGCAAGAGGTCATTAGAAAGAAAGAAAAGGCCAGCATGGGTATTACAAGAGACTCTGACAATTCTAGAGAGAATTACTTAATGGAAGCTAAAGCAATTGGATGAAATGGTGAAGAAAAAGAACTGAACAGAAAATTTCAAAGGGCAACTCTAGAAAATAAAGTATTAAAATGAAATGTTCAAAGATTTGGAACTACAAACCAAAAGGGAAGAAAATGCTTTGCATTTCTCAAGCTGAAAGAGCTGAAGAAAAATGTAAGCTTTGAGTTGAAATACTGAAGGATATTAAGGGATTCTATTGAACAATGCAAGAAATACCAAAAGAAGAAGGAAGGAATACACAAAGTCATTGTACCATAAGTAATCAGTCAATGTTTGACCATCTCAGAAGTTCATGTAAGTACAAGAACAAACAGCACTGAAGGCTTTGGTAAGAAAATAATGTCCCACAAATTGATGGAATACCAACTGAGATACTTCAACAAATGGAAGCAATGCAAGAAGCATTCACATTTCTATGGCAAGAAATTTGGAAGACCTGGATAACCAATTGGAAAAGATCCATATTTGTGGCCATTCTAAAGAATGGGGATTAAACATCAAGTGGAAATGTACCTATATTACCCAATTTCTGACATACTACAAAGTTAAAATAATTAAGAATGTGACAATGGTATAAGGTAAGACTTATGGATCAATGGTGTTGCATAGATCAGTGGAACAGAATCCATCACATCACACACACAAAAATTAACTTTAAATACACCATAGTTTTAAATATAAAAACTAAGCTATAATAAAGTTCATCACTAGATATAACATTGAAAGAAAACACAGGGAAAAATTTTAACCAGGTAGCAAAAATAATTAACCTTAAAAATACTGTTAAAATATATGCATCAATTTAAAATCCTCTGTTCATTGAAAAATATGTTTAAGAAACTGAAAAGGCAACTAATTAACTAGAAAAAAATACATGTACAGAGATAAGACCAATGTTTGTATCCAAAGTATTTTTAAACTCAAGAAGACACATAGACCAGTTAAAAATAGGAAAATATTTTGAACTGCCACTTGATCAGAAAAAAAGGGTATACTAACAATTGTTGTTATTGTTGTTAGGTGCCATTGAGTTGGTACCAACCCATAGTGACCTTATAT
>NW_006408735.1:1276926-1279709 GCF_000296735.1 Chrysochloris asiatica
AATTTTAAATCATTCAGTGTTCCCATGTTCTGTTTGAACAACTGCTTCTTGGTCCAGGTACAGATTCCTCATGAGCACAGTTAAGTGTTCCTGAATACTCATACTTTGCAATGTTGTCCATAGCTTGTCATGATCCACACAATCGAAAGCCTTTGCGTATGAAAACAGGCACAGTATTACTAGATATTGAGGAAATGTAAATTAAACTACAATGCAATTCCTGGTGTATATTCTTTGGTTAGAAAATTCAACAACCAGGTTAAGACTTTCATGGAGGAAATCTAGGAAAATGAGCTAGGTTGACTGTAATAAGAATAGGAGTATGAATAAGAGAAATCATGCTTGAGTGTCAGATTTAGTCTGTACTCCCAGAAATTATCAAATCAGAGATTATATGAAGGTTTTTGTGGATCACATGTAATTCATGTAGGAGAGACCCATGATGGAGTTATGTCTTGTCCAAGCCAAGAAGTTTATATCCCAGGGAGACATTCTGTTTGTTTGGCACAATTTCTGGGAAGTCAATTTCTGGAAGAGAACAGTTGTCAGTTGAAAGAACATCAAGGTCCAAAACTACGATTTCATTTAAAAATGTAATTTTTTTTTTCATGCAGAAAAGTAATTACGTTTATTAGTAAGCAGAATCTGCTAAGTAAAGAGATAAAGAGAAGTATTAGCACTAGCATTTAACACTACAGAAAATTCTGAATGACTCTGTGACTAGATAAAGTAAACAGTAAAGTGTTGAGTTTTTAATTCCTTTGGGATACAAGAGTGATTGTCTTATGAATAACAAAAAGAAGTGATCACTGCCAGGAGACCTGAGTTGAGTTACCAAGAAGAATCTTTCTGTGTTTCTTTACCTGGCAGTGTTTCTTAATGTCAGCTCTCTTCACCAGAGATAATCTCCAGAGATGGCCCGATTTTCTTGTATTTTATGTAAAGAATCAATCTCTGGTTGATAACTAGTACAGAACCAAAATATTTGTACTATTTATCAAGATAATATTTTTCTCTGATCTCTGTACAAAAATACACACCCACACAATTCTGTATGTAATACAAAGAATGTTTAAACATAAACAATCCATAATATTAATGGTTGCATGGTATTTACATTTAAATATACCATCATTTAATTAACATTTTAACCTTTGATAGACATTTAAATTGCTTCAAATTCCTTTTTTTAACACCAAAAATATTTAAAAATATTTAACATTTGTCACTATCACTGCTTTGGAAATGTATTTAATATGATTTTTATTATTTCCACAAATAATCTTACAGAAAGGTTAAATCAGTTTAAACACACACTGTTGTTCTTGTTAATAAGTGCCATTGAGTTGGGGCTGACTCATAACGACCCTGTACAGTTTTTCTGAGGAGTGGCTGGTGAGCTTGAACCACTGACCTTGTGGTTAGCAGTCCAATGCTTAAACAGATATTAGCAGATTCCTAATCCTTAAGAATTGTCCTTTTTCTGGATCTGGATCCTGCATCTGACTCATCATCATCTGATTTCTGGGTGTTTGGATTTGAGTCAGTGGCCATCTCTATTACCTACCATTTGTAGGAGCCACTAACTTTTATAGTTTTTGAGTCAGCAATCTACCACCATATCTGCTGATTTTCTTTTTATTTCCCTCCATAATCAGCCGTCTGCCAACCAACTTGCCAATGATGGGTTGGTCAGCTCCAGCATTAGGAGAAGCCTCCAGCCAGAAATCTGACCATGGATTTCTAATTTATCAGCTTCTACAAATTAGTGAATGATGCAGAAAGCATCAAGAGAAGATAGAAGGAGTACAAAGAATCAATCACTGTACCAAAAGGAAATTGTTAATGTTCAACCATTTCTAGAGGTAGCATATGATCAAGAGCCGATGTTATTGAAGGAGGAAGTCCAAGGTGCATTGAAGGAATTGGCAAAGAACAAGGCACCAGGAATTGATGGAATAAAAATTGAAATCTTTCAAGAAAGTGAGGCGGCACTAGAAGCACTAACTCATCTATGTCAAGAAATTTGGAAGACAGCTGCCTGGTGAAGTGACTGGAGAAGTGTAATCATCATGCATATTCCAAAGACAGGTGACCCAACAAAATATGGAAATCATCGCTCAATCTCTTTGATATCCCATGAGAGTAAAATTTTGCTTAAAGTAATACAGAAACAGCTACAATCATACATTGACAGAGAACTACCAGGAGTTCAAGCCAGATTCAGAAGAGGCTGTGGAATGAGGGATATCATTGGTGATATCCAATGAATAGTGGCTGAAAGCAGAGAATATCAGAAAAATGACTACTCAAAGGCTTTTGATTGTGTGGATCATGACAAGCTCTGGACAACGTTGCGAAGTATGAGTATTCTGGAACACTTAATTGTGCTCATGAGGAATCTATACCTGTACCAAGAAGCAGTTTTTCAAACAGAACATAGGAACACTTAATTGTTTAAAATTCAGAAAATGCAACAAGGTTGTATTCTTTCACCATACTTATTCAATCTGTATGCTGAGCAAATAATCCAATAAGCTGGGTTCTATGAAGAAAAATGTGGCATCAGGATTGGAGGAAGAATCATTAACAACCTGCGATATGCAGACGATACAACCTTGCTTGCTGAAAGTGAAGAGGACTTAAAACATTTATCCCTCATTCCATGGCCTCTCTTGAATCCGGCTAGAACCCCTGGAAGTTCTCTGTCAATGTATTATTGTAGCCATTTCTGTATTACCTTTAGCAGCAGTCTAGAAATCAAATGACATATTGCACTAGGC
>NW_006408735.1:1280610-1286109 GCF_000296735.1 Chrysochloris asiatica
ACATTGTTTCGTTCTGCTGTGCATGGGGTCACTATGAGTCGGTTCCGACTCGATGGCACATGACAACATCTGTCTATCTAGCTATCTATCTGCTATAAAAGTGATTGCAGCAGAACAGGGAGCTATGAGAAATCCAAGCCAGATTCAGAAGTGTACATGGGATGAGATCTAGCATTGCTGACATCAGATGAATCTTGGTTGAAAGCAGAGAATACCAGAAAGATGTTTAATTGTGTTTTATTGACAGTAGAAAGATATTTGACTATGTCATAGAAAATTATGGATAGCATTGTGAAGAATGGGCATTCCACAGTACTCTTTGTGTTTATGTGGAATCTGTACATAGATGAAGAGACAGTCATGGGAATAGAGCAAGGGGACAATGAATGGTTTAAAAGTAGAAATAGTGAAATATATTTCCATCATACTTATTCGATCTGTGTGATGAGGACATAATCCTGGAACTGGACTATACTAAGAAGAACATGGCATCAAGAATAGAAGGTTCACTAATGGCCTACAATATTTAGATAACACAACCTTGCTTGTTGAAAATTAAGTGGATTTGATGAATTTATTAATGAAAATAAAATGCTACAGCTTTTAAGACAGATTACAACTCAAAGTAAACAAAAATCCTCAAATATATGTGTACACATATATGCACATATATACATGCATACATATGTCTAATAGTGCACTGTAAGATAAGCACTGGACAGCTAACCACAAGTGCAGAGGTTTGATTACACCAGACAGTCCATTTGAAAAATATGAGACTTTCTCTTACTATGATTATACAACCTCAAAAACCGTATATAGGGTTTGTTGTTGTTATGTGCCGTGGAGTCGGTTCCAACTCATAGCAACCCTGCACAGGGTTTCAGAGGCTGTTAATCTTTACGGGAGCAGAACGCCTCATCTTTCTCCCACGGAGCAGCTAGTAGTTTCGAACTGCTGACCTTGCGGTTCGCAGCTCGATTTGTAACCACTACGCTAACAACAAATAACAAGGGACTTAACTTCTTCTTAGACCTAAACTGTGTACATATTCAGTACACTTTATTTACTAAAAAGTATTCAGTGAGTGTTTTGTAGAACTACACTTTCAACAATTTAATCTTTTATAACCTTTTATGTAATTTACACAATTTAAAAATATTGAATATTTAATAATGGCTTCAAACTTGTATCTCTACTTAGGTCAGTGATCTAAATTAACCAAACATAAAATCAGATTTCTAGAAGTTGTTGTTGTTAGTGACCATCAGGTTGTTTCCAACTCATAGCAACCCTATATCCAAGAGAGTAAATAAATCACTACCCAGTCCTGCATCATTCTCCCAATCTCTCCTGTGTTTGAGTCCACTGTAGCTGTCATTGTGTCAATATGTCTCTTTGAAGATCTTCTCCTCTTTTGCTAACCTTCTACTTGATCAAGTATGATGTAGGGACTGGTCTCTCCTAGTAACATGTATTGCTATCCTTGCTTATAAGGAGCATTTCAAGACAGAATTGTTTTGAAATTTTGGCAAACCATTTTTGATGTAAAACAATTCAAAATAAGGAGAAACAGCTGTAAACAACCATTAATAATTAGAACATGGAATGTAGAAAGTATGAATCTAGGAAAATTGGAAGTTTCCAAAAATGAAATGGAATGCATGAACATTGATACTCTAGTCAATAGTGAGCTTAAATTAAATGGTGTTGGCAATTTTGAATCTTACAATCACATGGCTTACTTCACTATGAATAACAAATTGAGGAGGAATGGCATCATATTCATCATCAAAAAGAACATTTCTTTAAGATGGATCTTTAAGTACAACACTGTCTATGATGGGGTAATAACAATATACCTACAAGGAAGAAGAGTCAATCAATTATTATTCAAATGTTGTCACCAACCACTAAAGTGATGAAATTGAAGAATTCTTTCAACTTCTGTCTGAAATGGATCAAACATGCAATAAAGATGTTGTTAATTATTGATGATTGGAATGCAAAAGTTGGTTATCTTACCAAGCCTCACCAGGGCAAGTACTGGTAGTGGTGACAGTTGTGTGCCGTGGAGTTGGTTCTGACTCATAGTGACCCTCTATAAGGTTTCTGTGGCTGTAAATCCTTGCAGGATCAGAAAGCCTCATCTTTCTCCAATGGAACAGTTAGTAATTTTGAAATGCTGACTTTGAGGTTAGCAGCCTGATATGCTATAATTCCTAAATCAGATAGGGACTAGCTGTAGTTTTATTAAATTTCATTAGTAGAATTTTCTTATATTCGGGTGTTTATGATTGCTATCAAGGAATTGTGTATCTTCCAAATATACCTATTTTGGTACTAAAGCTGAGGACAATACTAAGCATTTTTACTAAGGCAAACAAATTATACTGGATTAAAACTATTGTAGTTGTTGTTAGGTGCCATCAAGTCAGTTCAGACTTACAGTAACACTACATACAACAATGAAACACTGCGCTGTCCTAATCATCCTCACAATTGTTAATAGACTTGAGTCTATTTCTGCTGCTGCTACTGTGCCAATCCATCAAATTGACGATCTTCCTCTTTTTTGCTGACCCTGTATTTTATCAAGCATGATGTCCTTCTCCAAAGATTGATCCCTCTTGTTAATATGTTCAAAGTATGAGAGACCAAATCTCACTCTGGTTTCTAAAGAGCATTCTGGCTATACTTCTCCCCACACAGATTTGTTTGGTCTTCTTGCAGTCCACGATAACATCATAATACATAGAGAATATATTGAAGTTGTGAAGGAGCACATTTTTTTTTTTTTTTTGCGTTCACAATCGATGTCCTGATAGCAGTAGTCAAGAAATCAAAAGATGTGTTGCACTGGGCAAATCTGCTGCAAACGACCTTTTTAAGTGATAAAAAGCAATGAAGTTACTTTTAGAACTAAGTTACACCTAACACAAGACATAGCATTTGAATCACCTCATTTGCATGTGAAAGCTGGACAGTGAATATGGAACTGGAACGCTGAAGCAAAATTGCTGCATTTGATCTGTGGTATTGTTGAAGAATATTAAATATATCATGGGCTGCTGGAAGGATGAACAAATATGTCTTAGAAGAAATACAACCAGAATGCACCTTAGAAGTGAGGATGACCAGATTTTATCTCCTGTATTTTGGACATGTTATCAGGAATCCCTGGATAAATGCATCATGCTTGGTAACGTAGAGGATAAAAAACAACAACATAAAAGGCCCTCAATTAGATAGATTGATACATTTTCTGTAGCAATGGATTCAAATATACCAATTGTGAGTATGGTGCAGGATTTTGTAGTATTACTTTCTTATACAAAGGTCATTCTGAGTACCAACTGACTCACTGGCGCCTAACAACAACAATAATGATATCTACAACAAATTTGCAGATTTGTTTTAAAATAATTCCATAAATTAAATTTCTTACTAGCTAAGTTAAACTATTGTTTGGCTTTAATATGACCTCAGGAAAACGGGGAAATTTTTGGCTTAAAGTTTACAGATTTTATCAGGGCAGTTGTTTTAGAGTTTCATCTGACTTCATGGCTCTAGAAAGTCTGGATTACATTAAAATATGAAATTCTGTTCTCCATGTTTCCCTATTTGATCATTATTGTATTTGGGTAATAGTAGCACAGAAGTTTACATAAGAGTGTTACAGGGCACTGAGTCTGTTACTGGGGAACATCTAAGAAAAGGAAATCGAAGATGCTTGTACAACTTGAAGAATGCAATCAATGTCACTGAATCATGCAATTATACATGTAGAAATGGTTGAAATGGTATATGTTTTACTCCATGTGTTCTCAAAACCAACAAAATAATATATTTTAAAAATATATAAATTGTATTATGTGATCAGTGTGATTTAATACTCTTTGGTGTGAAAATTCTAATTTGAAAAGTTTTTTTTTTAGCAGTCTAATTGGCTAAGGGAACATGAACATCAGTCTCCAACACCCTGAGAAAAGATCTACATGGTGTCTGCTCTCAAAGGGATCACATTGAAGGTCATGAATAAATTAAGTGGGAGAAAATTATAACAAGACTTAAAATTATTGAAAAAAGATGACTATGGATTTGAAAATTATGTGAAAGAAATCTTGAACTAGATTTGGCATTTTTGTAATTTCAAGTCCTAAGTATTTATCTGTTCACACCTTTCTGTTTAGTAACTTAAACCTGGCAAGAAAATATAATGTAATTTCAGAAAAAACAAACAAACAGTTGTTTGAGAAAATAGTGTATAGTTGTGTAACATTCTAGGTAAGTTTTATAATTTATACTTGCATTCTTTTAAAACTATAATTATAGTTTGAATGAAACTTCCATTACTCTTTATGATTATGAACTTTCAATTGTAATTTTTGAAGCAGTATCCTTAAAAAATGTGGGAAGTATGAGAAATACCAAATACATGCACACAAATTCTCCAAGAGATACTCACATAATCAACAAACAATAAGAAGGCACACAGATATATTTTTAAATTGTACTCTCTAATGACTAAAAAAATGTATGCTTTTTGAACATAGATATTTTAAATGCTAGCATTGTTTCTTTATCTTTTAAGTGTCTATTAGGTATTATTAGCTTTTTATCCTAAGAAAATGTTGGAGAAGACACAAAGGAAGCAGATGTTCACAAAAGACATAATTGGCTGCATCTTGAAAGTTCCCTATTTTAATTCATATTTAAATTATATGAATATATATTCAAATATGATTCATAGGTGTAAAAATAAACACACATATATGTATATATATATATTAATAACTTTTCTATCTTTTGAACATCTTTAGGAAAGAAATATGTGTAGGATAAAACTGAAAAAAGTCTAAAGGAAGTTGAGACTTTTGCTACAATAAATACATGTTTAATTATATGTCAAGATATTGCTTAAATAGAAGCCACCAAAATTTTAAAAAATCTATTGTGTGGTTCTAACATGAGGTATTTTATTAGAATATGTGGAAGAATATCCTTGGAAGTATAAAAAAAAATATTTTAATAAAGGAAAATCTAGATATTTTAAGAAGCTATTATAGTACAAATCATCTGTCATTTTTTACACTTTGGTGACTTGTGTGTTGCTGTGATCCTGGGATACATGCCAGTGTTATTTCAAATATTAGGAGTGTCATCCATGATATCAGACTTCAGTGGGCCTTCCAGATTAAGATAGATTAGTAGGAAGGACCTGGAAACTTCAACCTAAAACTGATAAAAAATGCAGTCCAGATGAATTGATAATGCTAGTTTTTGGCATGTGAAAGTTAGAAACAAAGCAGAAGGATCAGTAGTTGGAAATGTGGTCTTTGTGATACAAATGATGCCAAAGACCTTATGATAGAATTTTACGAGACAAATGGCTTGTTTTTTCTTTGGTAATATCTGTTTTCAACATTACAAATGGTAGGTCACTGAATGCAATACACAGGAATCAAATGAACTATATATGTAGAAAGAGATGATGGA
>NW_006408735.1:1286376-1292670 GCF_000296735.1 Chrysochloris asiatica
TTAATGAGAGCCAAAGTACAACATTGAGTATATTCCACCAGAATTTAGGGAACATTCCAAGAATACATTTTATGCACTGAGCATTAAAAACCAAAGACCAGGCAAATTAAGTGATGACATTAAGAACATACCTTCTTCATGCATGAAAGGACTTCAAAAATTTCATGCAGTAATTTAATAAGAAGATAATGGAATTTGACTATGAACTTTATGAAGCCGACTTATGCATGAAGAAAACAAAGGTCAATAAAAAAGACCAGATATAAAAAAAAGATCAAAATGCATATCAAAAGAGGCTTTGAAACGTGATGTTGAACATAGAGTACCTAAAGTGAATGGAAGAAATGATGAATTAAAAGATTTGAACAGAAGATTTCAAAGGGAGGCTCTCAAGAAGACAAAGAAAATGTTTTAATGATATATTCAAAGAATTGGAGTTAGAATACCAAAAGAGAAGAACATGCTTACCATTTCTCAAGCTGAAAGAATTGAAGAAAAATTAATGCCCCAAGTTGCAATACCGACCGAAGAATTTTATGGCAAAATATAGGAGCACTGATAATGCTCTAGGAAAAGTACTGGGTTGCAAGCCACAACGTCAGCAGTTCAAACCTACCAGCCACTTCCTGAAAGAAAGATGAGGCTTTCTGCTCCTGTAAAGATTCCCAGCCTTGGAAACACTATGCAGGATGGTTCTGAGTCAGAATCAACAGGACAGCACTTAATGACTATGATAAAATATTGAATAATGCAGAAAGCCTAAAAGAAGATGAAAGGAATATACAGAGCTATTGTACCAAATAGAATTGTTGGATGTTCAACCATTTCAAGAAGTAACATATGATCAAGAAGCGATATATGGACTTCCGGTTTGGGGGCCTGAGAAGCAGAGACAGGCTGAGGAGGCTCCTCAGAAGAGGCACACACACAAAAAGAAAAACATAGAAATCACGTTCCTGGAACAGTTTCAGGGCTTTGGATCTAATATAAATTGTGAGCCATGAATTTTTGGCGACCGCCAGTGAAGAAATCTGACTGTGGCAGGAATACAGGGTGATTTGTGAATCGATCAGGATGCTGCCTGCAGAAGCCTCAGCATGGGCTGAGATCAAAAATGGGGCACAGCCAATCAGATACAGTGCTAAAATCACTGAGCGGAGTCTGGAAAAAAGGGTGTGATGGCTTTTTACATTTTTCTTTCCACCTCTCCCCTGTCACATCCTGTCTGCCCAGCCTGGACACCTTTAGGCAACTGGGAGCACACGCCAAAATGGGTCCAGCGCTGTGCCCACAACTTTCCCGTGACACAAAGAGGAAATCACTGAAAGCATTTCCACAAGCTAATCCTTTGGCTACTTCTTATGACATCTGACTCTGGGACTCAATCCTAAAGCTGACCTGGACTGGAGCCTTTATTTGTGCCCTACCTAATAAGAGACAGCAGGCCTGACCATACAGACAAACCTTATTTACACCTTGTAAAACCCCAACATAAAAGGCAAGAGTTAACACCAACTACTATAAACAATGATACAGCTACTTTGAAAATTACACTGTGCATACACAGATGCCTAAATGACCTTCAAAGATAAAGATAGTGGACAATCTTTCTTCCATTCATTTCACAATATCTATCTGCGCACCTCCATGCTGGTGACTAGAGGAGGGGCCTAACCCACTGCTGGAGGTTTCTACTGTGCACACACACTGACCTGTGCAGCAAATGCTACTACACAGTAAGCTACAGTTTTATTTTTATTTTTGTGTGGTGGTTTTTGTCTCTGCTTTTATAGTGCTTCTGTTTTTGGTCCTTTTGGTTTCACATTTTACCTGGGGGTGAAACTTTCTCTCTCTATGTCACTCATGAAGAGACAGCAAGCATGGACATATAACCAAGCTACAAGCATACCCCATAATATTCCAACATCCAGACAGCAGTGAATATCAGCTGCTAGACATTACACAAATAGCCAACATTTGTTAAGATAGCCTGCAGCTGAGCAGTAAGAGATATGAAAAGGGAAGCCTATCTCCAGATCACATCCACCAGGAGACACTCAGTAAGCTTAACAACACAGCAACACACATTCATTTAATCATTGAAAACACATCTAACTATTGAAAATGTCCAAGAAAAAAATCAACAAAAGATCTCAGCACATGTCCAAAAAACAGAAAAGAGTAACTGAGACAAATGAGCAGACACAGAAGAGCAGGCTTTGGATCTGCCTGAGAAGGAACTCAGAAGAATGATATGGAGACAAATCCAAAAGCTCCACAAAGGGGTGGAGAGAAATAAAGAATAAATCTGGAGGGTGCTACAGGAACAATCAAGCAAGATAGATATAACATTAGAAATAATTCAAAAACTACCAAAAGAGGTTCAGATAATTAATAATAAAGTATCAGAAATGGATAATACACTGGAAGGGCAAAGGAGTAGAATTGAAGAGATGGAAGCCAGAACCAGTGAGCTGGAATCAAATCTCTCAATACTGCTAAGATAGAAGAGCAAGCTGAAAAAAGGATAAAATATCTGAAAATAGTCTAAGATTAATATTGGATAATATACAAAGGAATAACTTAAGAAGCATTGGCCTTCCGGAACAAGAACTACAGAAGTTCACAGAGGAGATAGTTGAGGAACTTCTGGAAGAAAATTTCCCCAACATCCCGAAAAAAGAAAGATAAGCATTCAAGAAGCTCTGCAAACCCCAGAAAGGATAGACACCAAAGGAAAATCATCAAGACATATCATAATCAAGCTCTCCAGTATCAAAGAACAGCCAGGGAAAGAAAAGTGTTAAGTACAAAGGCAAGCAAATCCAATTAACCTCTGACCTCTCAGCAAAAACAATGCAGTTAATAAAGCAATGGGGACACATATATAAAACCCTAAAATATAAAAAAACAAAACAAAAAACTGCCAACCAAGAATTATCTACCCAGTAAAACTGTCAAATACAATCAAAACATTCCAGGATAAGCAGAAGCTAAGATACTTTGTCAAAGCCAGTCTAGCACTTCAAAACATCCTAAAAGAGTTCATTGGAATGAAAACCAACAAGAAGAGGCAACAACTAGAGATTTACAGATGTGGCAACACCACCAGAATTCAACCGACAGCAGAGTTCAGAACAGAACAAAATTATAACAACGAATTCAGAGAATCTGTGAGGCCAATCAAAGATCAAAATAATAACAATGTCAAAGAAGGGAAAATATAGGAACAAAGATCCAGGTGGTGAGGAGGTCAGGTAGTTTGCAGGATACAATAGACTATCTTAAATGGAGGGAAAAGTTAATAGACTATAAGGTAATTCCAAGGAAAGTTAATACTTCACAACTTAACATGAAAATGAAGATCTAAACAGAACAAGGAAATATCAAAACTAAGAACAAGCTGACAAGAAATAGCACACACACACACACACACAAATACACCCACAGAAAACTCAGCACAGGAAGCCATGAAGAATAAAGGAACAAACAGTACCACAAAAAATTAACATAATGACAGCAATTAATTCATACCTATCTATAATTACACTGAACATCAATGGATTAAATGCACCAACGAAGAGACAGAGAATGGCAAAATGGATAAGAAAACAAGACTCTTCGATGTGCTGCCTACAAGAGACACACCTTACACACCAAAACAAAAACAGATAAAAGTTAAAGAATTGAAAAAAGATATCAAGCTAATTGCAATAAAAAATGAGCAAGTGGCAATACTAATCTTGGAAAAAAATAAACTTTATGGCCAAAACCCGCATGAGATATAAAGAAGGATACTATCTTGTGATTAAAACGTCAATCGAGCAAGATGACATAACCATAATAAATATCTACACTCTCAATGAAAGAGCATCAAGATATATAAGCAAACCCTACTAGAATTGAAGAAGAAATATATAAATCTACAATTATACTGGGATATTTTAATATGCCACTTTTGAAAAGGGATGGAACGACCAGGAAAATCTCGAAAAAGATACAGAGAAAATAAACAGTGCAATCAACCAACTTGACCTCATAGATGTGCACAGAGCATTCAATCCAACAACAGCCCAATACATATTCTTTTCCAGTGCTCATGGAATATTCTTCAGAATTGACCATGTGTTAGGTCACAAAGCATGTCTCCATAAATTTACAAACATCAAAATACTACAAAGCATCTTTTCAGACCATTATGCTATAAAACTATAAATCAACAATAAGAAGACCAAGGAAATAAAATTGAATACATAGTAATTGAATAACAGCCTGCTGAAAAGCAATTGGGTAATAGAAGAAATTAAATGTGAACTCACAAAGTTCCTAGAAACAAACAAGAATGAAACACAACATGCCAAAATATTTGGGACACAGTGAAAGCATTGCTGAGAGGACAATTAATTGCAATAAATTCACACACCCAAAAAGGAGAAAGAACCAAAATTAACATAATAACACAACATCTACAACAATTAGAAACAAACCAACAGAAGGAACCTACAGTCACCAAAAGAAAAGAAATAATTAAGATTAGAGCAGAAATAAATGAGATAGAAAACAAAAAATATACAGAAAGAATCCACAGGGCAAGAAGTTGATTCTTTGAAAGGATTAATAAAGTTGAGAAACCATTGGTAAACCTAACAAAAGAGAAGATACAAATAGAATGCATTAGAAACCACATGGGTGATGTCACAATGGAACAAAAAGAAGTAAAAAGGATAATAACAGAATTCTGTGAAGAGTTGCACTCCAACAAATTTGAAAACAGAAGAGTTGCATATATTTTTAGAAAAACAAGACCTACATAAACTTACGCAGAGTGAAATAGAAAACTTGAATAGGCCCATAACAAAAGAAGTTGATCAGGCGATCAAAAATCTCCCAACCAAAAGAAGTCCAAGACAGTTGGCTTCACTGGTGAGTTCTACCAAACATTTATAGAAGAGCTCTCACCAATTCTACTCAGATTATTCCAGAATATAAAAGAGGATGGAAAACTTCTAATACACTTTATGAAGCAATCATAACCCTCATACCAAAATCAGGGAAGGATAGCACTAAGAAAGAATCTATTAGAACAATGTCCCTCATGAACATAGATAAAAAATTCTCAACAAAATCCTAGCCATCAGACTCCAACAGCACATCAAAAAAAAAAAAAAACAACATCATGACCAAGTGGAATCCAAATAAGGGATGCAAGGGGTGGTTCAACATTAGAAAATCAATCACTGTAATCCACCATATAAATAAGAATAAGGAAAAGAACCTCATGATCATATCAATTGATGCAGAAAAGGCCTTTGACAAAATCCAACAGCCATTCCTGATAAAAATATACAACAAAGTAGGAATTAAAGGGAAATTCCTCAACATAATTAAGAGCACATATACAAAACCAATAGCCTACATTACTCTCAATGGAGAGAAACTGAAAGCCTTCCCTCTGCGAATAGGAACCAGATAAGGATGCCCTTTGTCACCAGTTCTATTCAATATACTCCTGGAAGTCTTAGCAAGAGCTACATGGCAAGATAGGGAAATTAAAGGCATCCAGATTGGCAAAGAGGAAGTAAACCTCTCTTTATTTGCAGATGATGTGATCCTCTACATAGAAAACCCCTAAGACTCAGTAAAAATCTACTACACCTCATTGGAATATTCAACAAGGTGGCAGGGCATAAGATCAACATACAAAAATCAGTTGGATTCCTCTATACCAATAACAACAGCACTGAAAAGGACATTAGGAAAGCAATAAAATTTACAATAGCCAACCAAAGGATGATATATTTAGGAATAAATTTAACCAGATAAACAAAGAACGTCTACAAAGAAAACTACAAAACACTACTACAAGAAACGAAAAGAGGCTTCTAAAAATGAAGAAAATGTTAACATTGTGAAAATGTTAATACTTCCCAAAGCAATCAACACATATAATGCAATCCCAATCCAGATCCAAAGATATTCTTCGAAGAGATGGAAAAAACAATTACAAACTTTTTATGGAAAGGAAAGAGACCCAGGATAAGCAAAGCACTGCTTAAAAAGAAGGATGAAGTTGGAAGCCTCTCATTCCTGTTTACAAAAATTTATTACACGGCTACAGTGGTCAAAACAGCTTGGTACTGTTACAATGAAAGATACATTGATCAATGGAACAGAATCAAGAATTCAGAAATTAACCCATCCACATACAGCTAATTGAATTTTGACAAAGGGCCTAAATATATTTTATGGAGAGGAGATAGTCTCTTCAACAGATGGTGCTGGCAGAACTGGAAA
>NW_006408735.1:1295267-1295869 GCF_000296735.1 Chrysochloris asiatica
TTCCTCCCTAAAATGTCAAGTTAACCTTTACACAGAATTCTAAATCTTAACCCTCATCTACTATTTTCTATAGATTCATTAATCACAACTCACACACAAAACATTTTTCCTGTAACTAACCCTACATATCAGTTACTCATAATTGCTTTAAAAACAAGAGTGTAAAAAGTACCTAAAGTTTTATAATTAAACAAAATAACTTCCCTTTACTAATAATTCCTTCATCCAAAACATCTAGTTAAATTTCTACTTATGTTCCTATGTATTCCCATAGCCCTTATTCATGGTTCAGTTCGTTTCTAAAGGTCTTATTGTCTCAAGCTAAAACTATAGAGGATGTTGATTGTAATCTTAACTTGAAAAACTTGAACTGGCAGTGCTTTATCTGGTGTGGTTTTTCCCAGCTGGTGAAACTTATTGTTACTGTAAAAAGCAATCTTTATAACTACACATGATTGAATACAGTGTGAAAGTATCTAAATGTAATTTTTAACCTTTAATATGATCATTGAAGAATTCTACTAAAAACTTCTATAACAAAATCAAGAAAAATCAAAAATAAACTATTCGTAAAAGAAAAGGATAAGAACCACGGGGCCCTC
>NW_006408735.1:1297339-1298328 GCF_000296735.1 Chrysochloris asiatica
ATGTTGAGTGAAATTAGCCAGTCACAAAAGGAGAAATACTGTATAGGACCATTGTTGTAAAATGTTAAGAAAAAGTCCCCACACTAAAAAGAAAAAAAAAAAAATCTTTGCTGTTTGCCGAGGTGTAGTGAGTGTGGCGAGGGGAGGGAGGGGAAGGTGGAGCACAAGGTAGGGAATAGACACAGGATAGTTTGGGTTATGGGTTGGGGGGTACAATGCACAAGAAGCGGGAGAGGAATGGAAAAACAAGGCAGATGGGAGAACATTTAGGTTGGTTTACATGGGCTAAGTGGGACAGAGATGAATAATGATGCATGTTCAACCTTGGAAAAAAAAACGGCTTTGGGATACAAGGATTGAGGCATGGTGTGAATGAGTAAAAGAGAGGATATATTGTTAAGATGCTTGGCTGTTTTTTTTAATCTTTATTTCCCTTGCCTACTATTTTAAAGTAGACACTTGAGGGGTAGAAAAAGGAATAGCCTGAAACATTCAATAAACTCCTATGAACCTGGGTTCAGACATAGTTGGCCAGCAGTATGACAAGACCTGGGGACATAGCCACAGAGGACTAGAGTGGAGAGTGAAGTGTCCAGCTGATAAGAAGTGAGGGGAGACGCACAATAACACCCACACTTGCAGATATTATCGACTTGACATGGCTTCAATGGATGGATGATAAAAACTCAACTAGAAGAAGAAAGAAGAGGAAAAAAAGAGTATTCTGATACAATTTGATGAACTTGACCTATACCTATGGATGCAGTAGCCCAAAGGAGGGAACAAATCTTTACAGTGAGAATCATTCCCACCCCCTTGGTACACAGGGTTGACAAGGATGGGCAACTTAAACATTGGCTACCCAAAATGGGGGTACTACAAAGGCAAGAAGTGACTGGCTTACAAGTTTTCAAGAGGGAACCTAGTTCCAGAGGGTGCAGGGGGAAGGTAGAATCTCCACTGACTGGTTTCCAACCTGACTGGATGGG
>NW_006408735.1:1298998-1300169 GCF_000296735.1 Chrysochloris asiatica
GGAGGGGAGTGGTTGCTCTTGTAGTCCAGGAGTGGAGGACCCTGGGACCATCAAGGGAGAAGAGTCAACTGTGGGATCCTATCTGCAGCAGCAGTGACACCAGAGAATGAGGCAGGTATGTTGATTTGGAGAGATGGAGTGGCTGGAGACTGTGGACTCAGGGAATGAGAAGGGCTGTGTGCTGAAGGCCAAGGGCAGGCTTACGGGGTGTACCCTTTGGTTGTTTGAATGTTTATGTATTCCTGAGTGCTTCAGTATACATCCCAAAAAAACAAACAGAGGGAATGGAAGCAAATGTTATTGCATGATGATGCATAGAGGGGATTGTAATCATTGCAATGAAACTAAATACAATAGGATGAATGTAAAGCTGATGTTATCACTCAGTTCACAACAAAAACTTTAAAAAAAAAGAAGCGATATATGAACAAAGAAGAAGTCCAAGCTACCAAAAAAAAAAAAAAAAAATCATTGATAGAAACAATTTTCCAGGAAATACTGGAATTTCAATTGAGATAGTTCAACAAACGAATGCAATGCTGGAAGTTTTCACTTGTCCATGCCAAGAAATTTGGAAGGTAACTACTTGGAAGAGAGCTATATATATATTTTTTTCCATTCCAAAGAAGGTGATATAAAAAAACATGGAAATTATTGAATGATATCATTAATAACACACACAAGGAAAATATTACTGAAGATAATTTAGAAATATTTGCAGCTATATTTTGGCACTAAGCTGCTTGAAATTGAAGCTGAATTCAGAAATGGTCATGTAATGAGGGATATCACTCTATCTGAATCAGATGGAACCTGATTGGAAGCAGAGAATATCAGCAAATTGTTAGTCAATATTTTATTGACTATACAAAAATATTCAACTATGTGGATCATAATGAATTACAGATAAAATTGTGAAGAATGGGAATTTCAGAACATTTAATTGTTCTCTTGTGAAACATAACATAAACAAGAGGCAGTAATTCTAATAGAACAGGAATACTGGGTGGTGTAAATTCTGCAATAATGTGAGTCAAGATTGTATCCTTTCACAATACTTATTCGGTCTGTATGTTTAGCAAAATATCTGAGAAGCTGGACAATATGAAAAGCACTTCATCAAGATTTGAGCAAACTCACACATCAGGTGATGTTCAGAGGACACCATTTT
>NW_006408735.1:1301196-1307422 GCF_000296735.1 Chrysochloris asiatica
CCGCGGAGCGGCTGGTAGTTTCGAACCGCTGACCTTAAGGTTCGCAGCCCGATTCGTAACCACTACGCTACCAGAGCTCCTTGAAGAAAGTGATGCCTTCTTGTTGGTTTTTAGAATTAAAAATATGATCTGTGCAAGTGCCGGTATATGCTGATCAAAAAGGGTGTTATTTTATGTCTATGCTAAAACGTTCCCTTACTCAGAAACAATTACATTTTAACTAGGACTTTCAATAACTTAACCAGAATGAAATCCCAAATTAAGCATCTTAGTTAGTCATTAGCTATTGTATGTGTTCAGAGAAATCTCCTTTTTTGCACAATATAAATAATCAAATATTTTTTTATCATATTAGGCATGACACAACCATTATTATCACAAAAAAACTATAAATAAATAATCACTAAGCTTGTTGTCAATTTCATAGTGAATTGAAAACTGCATGATAAAATTGTAAAAATACCATATATTTTTTTTCTCTGTCTAAAGTTCCAGAAGTAATTTAATTCAGGGAGCTCAAAAAATTTCAAGAACTGTTCAATCTTCGTTGGCCTACAATACATACATACCTACTCCCCAGGGAGGAGTGGGTGAGAAGTTATAAAAGGCCTTTTATCTGTAAGGCTAAATTAGATTAGGAAAAGCTACAGATTCTCAGGTGTTTAGATGATGCAATTATTACAGAAACATATTTGATTTCACCTAATAACACAGAAGTTTCCTCATATGATTTTTCTGCCATTGGAGATAGTATATCACCACAGAAAATCTTTTTTAAAATGACTCAAAGACATTTGATAGAAAAAGATTTAGGAGTTGTTTAATTCATCTCATAAAAATAATCATAAATAAGTCTCAGCTTACTTACTGAAGATAAAATGCCCATGACCAGTAATAACATTTAATGCATTACGAAACGTAACCCCATGAAAAATTCAGTGTAATTGCATTCAGTGACATGCTCCAATTTAATTAAGGTTAATTAAATTGAACTATTGGCAATTTTTGCTTATTTGCTTTATTGAAAAAACACTATGATTTAGAGTTTAATTGCTGTATTTATAAGATAATAAAAATGCTTCTCCATAATTTTTGTCCTCTTAAATGAATATGGGTAATTTTGTCACTCTGTAAATAAATTGGTGGATTTATTCTTTAATCATGCATTGAAGATAGCTAAAGAGCATGAAAATCTTAAAAAATCATGAATAAAACTCCATTTAAAACTAATAATTGCTATGTTGATATTTCCTTTTAGACAGAGTGATGGTTTTGCTTTAACCTCAGAAGGGCTTTTTCTATGTTCAAAGAACCTTCTTTTAGTGATGTGCTGTTGGCATCAGTCACTTTATGATGGCAATTCAATCATGCCTAACTTTATTCAGCCAAGTTATGGTCTCCGGTTCATTGATTTGTTCCACAACTCTTTACTAAGTTCAGATATCACAACCCAAATCTCTAAACTTTATTAAAGTCATTGGCTACTGTCTTAATTGCTTTATAGTTTTTCTTCGGCTCTCTTCTGAGACCTTATTTTGTGCAAGTTGTCAACTCTAGAACTAACACCTATAATGAGAATTCCATCACTTGAGCAACAGGACCTTGGCCGTTGCTGGAGATGGTGGATGTTTATGGGAGCAGAAAGCCTCATCATTCTCCTGCAGAGCGACTGGTAGATTCAAATAACTGACTTTGCCATTAGCAGCCCAGCTTATATTCCACTATATTACCAAGTCTCCTTTGCTAAACTATGCATTTCTGAGAACCTTCAGTAAATAATCCTTTAGTCACCAATATGGAGTCCTGGTGTGGCGCTGTCAGATAAGCACTGACTGCTAACCACAAGGTTGGTGGTTCAAGCTCACCACTCACTCCTTGAAAATCCTAACCACTCACTCCTTGAAAGTCCTATACAGGGTTATTACAAGTTGGAACTAACTGGAGGGTACCTCACAACAACAACAACAATCATATAACTTAAGTGTGACGTTAAAGACTAGTTCAGAATGCCTGAGCTTAAATCCTAGTGCTACCATTTTCATGCTGTAAAGACAATATAATTCCTAAATTTGCACTTCTGTTCTTTCAACACTAAAATAGGGATAATAGATGATACTTAAAGATTCACTTGAGACATTGCAACTTGCTATGTTCTAATTTATATAGAAAGAAACCAAACCTGTTGACTTCAAGCCTACTTTAAATCACGGTGACCCCATGTGATTTAGGATTGAATTCCCACCTAATTTTCATGGTTGTAATCTTGCAGGAGCTGATCACCAGACTTTTCTTTCACAGTATCACTGAGTAAATGTAGATTTGAACCTCGAATATTTTAGTTAGTAGCTGAAAGCAAACAGTTTGTGCCACCAAGGACCCCAAACTCATTTTAACAGCTACTGTTACTTTTGGTCTTCTACAGTTTGCTTGACAACCAAGTCTACATATTCATTATTATCATTATTCACAGTCTATCTGTTCTGTACACTGAAACACTTGTCAGTATATGAAAACTGTCATGGTGATATGCTTCCTCAAATTGTGTTTAAAGTGATATTGTGGTTCAAACCAAACTTGCAGTCCTGTGCTTATCACTACGGCCACACCAGGACTATTTCTTTGTGACCCAAAAAGTGAGTCAGATATTAGTGAGATGACAAAAGTTATAAATATGTATTTTTTTATATATTTTTCTATATTCTTTATCTTAAATCCTGACCATTTGATCCCATGCAATTCCAGCTCAGGCTATTATTCAGTTACAGATACAAATACACAATGTCAGAACAGAAATAGAAATCAAATAGATATCATACTCAGACCACAACTTTTAAAGCAGTATTTCCATTTAACAAAGTCAGACTAGGTCATTTTATATGTAGGGTCTCTGAGCAAACATTACTAACATGAGTACTCTCTGATTAGGTGAATGATTGAATATCTGCAAAGGAGTATGGTTTCATAAAATGGTTAAAGACTTTCAACATAGTGGTGACTATGCCTTACTTTTGATTGTTCTTCAGGTTAAAATGAATTGAATTCTAGATATTTATCATTTTCTTTCAAGGACATTCAGTGTATTATATTATCCAAGCTCATATGATCATTTTTAAGCCTATAATCATGTATCCCAGGATAAAAATCTGAATGTTGACTAAGTGCAAAAATATTACAAGCAATTTTTCAATAGTGATAAAACAAACTTTCATATTTCTTGTCCTGGGATTTTGTTTTATGGACCTTATAAAGTGTTTTGGAAACACATTTGAAGAATTACACTGTGGAAAGATAATAATTTTATTTCATATCATCTTTTCATGATGTACTTAATAAAATGTTTCACAGTATGATATCTATTCTGATTTATTTTAGGCTCTACTATTTTACTCTATGTTTTATAGATACAAAAATCTTACTGAAGTGACAATAAATAGTTTGAAAATATTAATGTGATTCTTTCCTAATCACTCTTATTAGGATACATTATGATTCTTAGAAATGTATTATTTTCATATAATTATCTAAACATAATGCTAAATTAAGTGATATCAATTTATAATTTTGCTAATTGTATTAGTCTGTTGTTATTTATTTTATGGTTGCTCTTAGGTTGAATTGATTTCAGAGCATAGTGACCCATTTTTCAACAAAACAAAAAACTGACTCTGCATCATCCTCACACATGATCCATGTCTGATTCTATTGTTACAACCACAACATTGATTCATCTCATTGAGGGTCTACCTTTTTTTTTTTTTTAATTAATTTTGTTTTTTATCAAGCATGATGTTCTTCACCAGGGACAAGTCTCTCTTGATATTATGTCCAAAGAACATGTCATCCAAACTTTTAAGGAGCATTTTGGCTGTTCCTTTAATAATTCAGAATTTTTTGGTTCTTCTAGCAGCCCATGATATATTCAATATTCTTTGCCAACACCATAATGAAAAAAAATCATTTTTTTCTTTATCTCCCTTATTCATTGCACAGCTTTGATTGCTATGAAATCCCTACTCCCCCCGCAAAAGAGTGTTTTAAATAGAATTTCTCCTTTCTTAAAAAGATATGAGAAAAGATATTTTTTATTACACAATAAAATTTCTCATTTCTTAATAAGATTATGGAATCCTGATGTGGTGCTGTAGGATAAGCACTGAACCACAGGGCTGGCATTTCAAATTTATCAGTCACTCCGCCTATACCCTATACAGGGTCAAATAAGTTAGCATTGAGTAGAAGGCACTTAACAACAACAATCCTTTGTTTTTTTCTTTCAGAAAGAACACTATCATTCTCATAGTAAAATTGTGTTTAAAATTTGCAGACTAAGGTGTATAAAAATTTTATAGCTAAAATAAACAAAAATATTTACTTCATGGCTACATATGTATATACTTGCTTAGAACAATTGACTTAAAATGACTCATAGTATATATAAACATAAATGTGTTTTGTAAATCATGTGTTTCAAGGAGTGTAAATATAGAAAATTATGACCTTGTTTCTTAGTGTACCATAGATATGCTAGTGTAATTCCTAGTTCTAAAATAGCATGGAGTGATTAATATTCATCAAAAGGAAATGGGAAGAGATGCATCATTTTATTTTCAATTAATAGAAAACATGTCATTGTCTATTTTTAGTCTGCTAGCTATTTATCCATTCCCTATGGAAGTGAATAGGCTGCCACACGCCTGGTCTGCTTTCTTGCTAAAAGTGCTTGCCTGTGCTGCCAAGCTAACCACGCAATTCTATCTGGCATTGAAGCACTATCTTTTTCAGCCATGCAAGTCTGTGTTCTGTGATAAAGTTTAGTAATGGGCAGCCTTACTGATTCTACTCTACAGTAAAAAGAACTCTCTCTTGCTTCAGTATTACATTTGAAATCTTCCTCTTCTGGTGCTTAATTTTCTTATGACATTGTACTTGCAAAACGAATGGTTCCCACCTAATATTTTTCGTTCTTTTTGCTTGTCTAATATGAACTTGATTCTAAATGGAATATCAAAAAAGTCTGTTTCAGGATATACAATTTATAAGGGATAACCCACAATTTATATATTTTGTTAAACTCAACACATTTCATATAAATGTTTGGATTTATAAGAGTTTATAGGCTACTATAAAGTAGTTTTATTTGTGTCATGTTGGTATGTTTATCTCAAATTCTACTATACCCACAGTGGTAATTTTGGTCAGATGAGAGCTTAGTGCTCTGTATCTACAAATTTTTTCCAACATGAAAAAATTTAAAAATTCATCAAACTACCAACCATTTATTTATTGTATATACAAATCACCTTAAGGTATCCATTCCTGGCAATTTGCAAGCACTTTGATCCTCTCCTGCTTCCAAACATCTAACATAGAAGGGTGAAATATCAAAAATAAAAGTGTAATTCATATTTGAAATCATAACAAAATATAAACTCATAGTAAAATATAGGAACTTTAAAAAATAACACTGCTTTGGGATAAATGGGACAGAGGCAAATAGTCATGTATGTTCAAACTTGGAACAACAGGGCTCTGGGACACAGGGATTGAGGCATAGGCTGAAGAGGGAAAATAATGTTAAGATGCTTGACTGTCTTATGAATATTGGTTTCCTTTGCCTAAAATAGACACTTGAGTGGAATAGAGAGGAATATCAGGAAACATGATGACAGAAAGCTTGTAAGCCCATCTTCAGCCCATAATTGATTGGCATACCTAGAAGGTTTCTAGAACTTACTCAGTGAAATAGACTTCTTACAGAGACTTTGTATTGTATAGGAACTTGGTGGAATACTGAGCCCCATTGAGAACCTTCTGATGTGGGACATTCCCACTTAAAAGGACAAGCAGACCATCCTGGAACAGCTAGAGGAACAAAAGATACTTCTTGAAAGTAAGATCAGCAGGAAAAAATCAAAACCAAAAAAAAAAAAAGGTAGTCTGATTGGCTACTACTAGAACAAGCAATTTGTTCACCGGGGAACCATCAAGGCAAGCAATCAAGTTCCTTCAGGAAATACCTTCCTCCAATAATGAAACTCAAACAGAAAACATGAGCAGGCATAAGCTTGCTGGTGACCATGTTGGTCTATGGGTGAATGGAAGAGGGAGAAAGGTAGCAATGAAGACATGGGCTGAGTTCAACCACATTCCATAGACTCCCATCAACCTAGAGATGAGAGAGAGAAGAGGAAAAAGGATAGTTGGTCCAAAGTGTGGTGAGACCTGG
>NW_006408735.1:1311582-1313081 GCF_000296735.1 Chrysochloris asiatica
TAATAAACATATGAAGAAATGTTCAAGATCATTATCCATAAGACACTTGCAAATAAAAACAATGAAATATCATATCACACCAGCATTAACACGGAAGTTCAAAAAAGCAGATGACAACAAATAATGGTGAGGGTGTGGAATGACTGGGACCTTCCTACATTTCTGGTGGTTTAGCCACTCTAGAAAATAGTTTGTGTTCATTATCCTTCATTAAGTTGAGGATAGAAATACCTTATGATCCAGCAATTCTACTTCTTGGTGGCAGTGGTTTTGTGCTATGAAATCGATTCTGATGTGTAGCAACCCTGTGTAGGGTTTCTGAGGCTGTAAATCTTTACATCAGTAGAAAGCCTCGTCTTACTCTGCAAAACATCTGGTATTTCCAAACTGCTGACTTTGAGGTTAGCAGACCATCTCATAACCACTTCACTACCAGAGCGCCTTTCTACTTTGTACATATCCACAAGAACTGCAAGCTAGAACATAATTAGATCTATGCACACCAGAGTTCATTGCAGCACTATTCATGATAGCAAATAGATGGAGACAATCTAAGTATTCATCAATAACACAATGGATAAACAAACTTTGATACATGCACACAATGTAATACCATGGTACCTTGAAGCCTAAGGATAAAAATGCAAAACACTTCAAAACATGGATGAACCTTGAGGAAATTGTGTTGAGTTAAATTATTCAGACACAAAAGAACAAATATTGCACAAGAGCATTAATGTACAAGCTTAAGAAAATATTTTCATGTTAAAAAAAATCATTAATGCTTAGTACCAGTGATGGGAGGGAGGGGATAGTAATTCCCAGGGTGGAGGATAGACATATGATAGCTGTGTGATGGGAAGGGCAATATGCAAGGAAGGGGGAAGGCAATGCACAAAACAGGAAATGGGTTGATTAATAAGGAAGATAGGGGAAGATTTAGGGAGGTATGCATGAACTAGATGGCAAAGAGGTAAATAGTGATGTATACACAGCCATGGAACAACAGGGCACTGTGATACAGGGATCAAGATATAATCTAAATGGGTTGTTGTTGTTATGTACCGTTGAGTAGGTTCCAACCCATAGTGACCCTGTATAGGGTTTCCAAGGAGCAGCTGGTGATCTTGAACCGCCAACCTTGCAGTTCAAATGGCTTTGCAATCTGGCACATTAACCCACAGCACCACAAAAGGAGGGGAAATAATGTTAAGGTGATTGACTGTGTTTCGCATATTGGTTTCCCCTGCCTGCTATTGTAAAATAGACATTAAAGTGGGATAGAAAGGAATATGGGAAATTTGATTACAGAAAGCTTGTAAGCCTGTCTTCTGCCTATAACTGATTGGATTAGCTAAAAGGAGTACTATAATTTGCCCAGGGAAATAGGCTTCTTGTTAAGCATTTGTGGAGTATGGGACCTTAGGTGGAATCCTGAATGCAACTCAGTAACTTCTGAGGTGTAACATTCTCACTTGGAAGGACATGCAGACCAACCT
>NW_006408735.1:1313988-1315574 GCF_000296735.1 Chrysochloris asiatica
GTTAGCAGGACTAATTGTGATGGTCACAACTGTAAATGTAGAAGATATGTAACTAAAATGGGGGAGTAGTTAATCTTTTGGGTCCTGGCATGGTGCCATAGGATAAGCACTCAACCTCCAGGTTGGTTTGAACTGCAAGGTCAGCGGTTCAAACTCACCAGCAGCTCCTCAGAAACCCTATACAGGGTTGCTATGAGTCGGAACTGACTTGATGGAAGACAATGATAACAAGAATGGTTAATCTTTCATTTCAGGAACAGAAGACCCTAGGACCATCAAGAAGAAAAAACATAAGTGGCTTTGGGAGCCTCACCAGAAAAATGGTGACAACAGAGACAGTGACAGAGGCAGTGACATAAAGAAGAGAAAATAGCTGAGGATGATCCTTTAGAATGCACTGGTACACTGCCATGATGATGGATAAAGATTCCTTAATGCAGTTTTTCTGGTCTCTTTCTCACCAAGGCAGTTTTCAATTATCTTAAAAACTTCTTCCTAATAATCCTGCATGCTTGATCTGTATTTCTAAAGAATATCTATCAGGATTACTCTTTTGGAATCCCCAAAAAACAGATGTCATAACCTTCTAAGTTTATTTCTTCTGCCTTGAATTTAACTTGTCCAGGAGATCCCTATGGAAGACAGTATTTTAATGGGACCTTACTTGTGTGTGTGTGAAGACATTAAGATAATTGTGTTACTGAAAGAAATTTTTATAGCCATCCTCTGGTTGCAAAGACATGTTTCAATACACTTTATATGGGATCAACCCATATGTGGATTCCTGGTATGGTGCTGTAGGTAAACACTGGACTGCAATGTCTATCTGAACTGCAAGGCTGGCGGTTCAAATGCACCAGCCATTCCTTGGAAACCCTATACAGAATAGCTATGGGTCAGAATAGACTCAATGTGACTTAATAACAACACGTATAAATGAGAATCCTAGTAGCAATATTATTTGATTTACTCTACTAAATCAAGAAAATATGTTGTACTCTCTAGGTAGCCACCAAAAATAAGCATTTTTTAACAAGCTAATAAAGAGGAAAAATGGATAATTAAAAATACCAATTAATGAAAAGAAAGGAAAAATTAGTAGATGAAACAATTAGGAAAAAAGAAAAAAAGCCAAACAGATGGCTGATTGGAACCAAAAATATCAATAATTACATAAAATGAAAATGGATTGAATACTCCAATTAAACAATAATGATTATAAGACTGGATCTCCTCTTCTAGTCTTTAAGTACCTTCAAGTCAGTTCCAGCTCATATTGACACTAAGAAAATTCAGAATATACATATTATAAGAAACATAATTTTAATGTAAAATTGCCTAATAATTCAGAAGAAAATAATAAGAAAAGTCATATCATGCAAACACTAATCATAAAAATAAATTAGTGTCGCTAATAGCATAAGCACATGGATGGTTTGAACTACAAGGTAAGTGGTTCAAACCCACCAGTCACTCTTTGGAAAACTCTATACAGGGTCACCATGAGTCGGAACTGACTCGACAGCACTTAACAACAACATAAACAATCTTTTAAATTATACTTATGTCTAAAATAAGAGAGAGGA
>NW_006408735.1:1315729-1317766 GCF_000296735.1 Chrysochloris asiatica
ACCAGCTTTTCCGTGGGAAAAAGATGAGGCTTTCTGCTCCCGTAAAGATTTACAGCATCGGAAGCCCTGTTCAGAGTTGCTATGGGTGGGAACCGACTCAATGTCACTTAACAACAACAACAACAATAAGTCATAACTGACTGAACGGCACTTAACAATAACAACAAAATAATAGAAATAAAATTTATGAAATTAAATATAAAAAGGTCAAAAACAACAACAACAACAAAAAAAACCACAACCCAACAGCTGTGGCTTTTAACAATCTTCAGTAATTACTTATAGAAAATTAAAAAATCTCAATAAAGATCTTTATATTGTTAATATACTCATATTTTCCAATTTCATATGTAATTCTAATGTAATCTAAGTCTGTATCAGAAAATATTATGTGTATGCTTGTGTGAAACAAAAATTGTTAAGTGCCATTGAGTTACTTTTGACACATAGCAACCCTGTATAGGGTTTCTGAGGAGTGGCTAGTGGATTTGAACCACTGACGTTGTTTTCAAACCGATATTGCAGTCGAGTGTGTATCCTACACCTCCATACCAGGACTCCTGAAAAACTAATAGAAGCATAGTAATTGATATAGTTTGTGTTGGTGCAAATATAGACGAATAGGCCGCTAGAACAGAATATAACTGTGTTTCTCAAACGCTGTTGTTCATTAGTGAAATTTTTGTTGTTGTTAAGCGCCATTGAATTGGTTCCGACTCATAGTGACCCTGTATAGGATTTCTTAGGAGCAGCTGGTGAGTTTGAACTGCTGACATGGTGGTTCAAACTGAGCTTGTAGCCCAGTGCTTATCCTACAGTACCAAACCAGGACTCCATGAGGGAAGGTGTTGTTGTTGTGAAATGCCGTCGAGTTGGATCCGAACCATAGCGACCCTATACAGGGTTTCCGAAGAGCGATTGGTGCATTTGAATCGCTGACCTTGCGGTTCAAACGGCTTTGCAGTCTGGCGCATTAACCCACAGTGCCACACCAGGACTCCTTCAGATTACAAATCCGGGTGAGAAATGCCTCTGGGCATAGTTGCTCCAGCCAGTTTCTGATAAATGCCTGTAGGACACAACACTCCGCCATAATCCTCAGCCTGAAGGCACAAAGTTCTAGCCCACTGGGCCAGCAAACCTAAATCTCCCATTTAGGTGCCTGGAAGAAACTCATTCTACAAGCAAGCTTCCTGATGAAAGTCACTCCGTTTGTCTTGTTTCATATGCTAGGAAGTCCACTGCTGTCTCTTGTGCTCTGGTTCTTGGTTTTGCTCTTGCTGCTCCTATTTCACTCCTCCAGTACCATAACTTTCTGTTCCTAGGTTAAGGAATTTCAGTGCACAGGGGTCTTGCTCCAAAGAACGTGCTCCACTCCTGGCTCTTCTTTGATGGTTGTTAGATCTCCCACACAGCTTCTGAGTTGTTTCATTTTATACCTGTGCTAGAGTTTCAGTTTTTACAATGACAATTAACTTGGCTAGCATCCACAGCGAAATCATTTCATCCTATCAGTACCTTATCCCACCTCCTCTTACCCAAAACCAGCAGGGCAGAAACATTGTCTGGTGGGAGTTACAGGCTATGGACAGAAGAGACATTAGATAATTCACTACACCACAATTCTTAACATAAAGTCTAAAACACATCAACCCTCTATCCTGATCTATGAGATTCTTAATGCTTTCTGCTATCTTTAACTTTGACTTTCGTCTTCTTCAGTTATAGTATATTGTGTCTAAGAATAAGTTTTTCAAACATCATCAACAATTGGCATTGTCTGTCTTTATTATTTTATACATTTTTAAATGAGTAATGGAATTTCTTTGGTTTACAGTTGCATTTCCTTGATAAATCATAATATAAAATAGCTGTATGAGTTTTGTTTTATTTTATATGTTGATAAATTTCATTTGGTTATCTTTTATAGAGCATTTGTTCATCTTTATTTGCAAATTTTATTGCATGGTTGTCTTTTCTATTTCTCCAAATGAATAATGAAATTAACAAAGTAAATTTTTTTTTTTTTTTTTTTTT
>NW_006408735.1:1317866-1321855 GCF_000296735.1 Chrysochloris asiatica
ATTTCTGAAACTCCTCTCTTCTAGTACTTCTCAAAGTGTGGCCACCAGTATCACCTTAATAGAGGAACTAGAGCAGCTGGTGAGTTTGAACCATGGACCCTGTGATTTAAATTGACCTTGAGGTTCAAACTGACCTTGTGGTCCACTGCATTATTTAGCACTGCCACACCAATAGGTCAGTGAGAGCCTTATGAATAGCAGCAAAACACTGTCTGACATAATGCCAAAAGATGAGCCTCACCGGTTACAGTACATTCATAATATAAGGGAAGTTGTTGTTGTTGTTAGGTGCCAATGAGTTGGTCCCAACTCATAGTGACCCTATGCACAACAGAATGAAACACTGCCAGATTCTGGGCTAACCTCACAATTGTTGCCACATTGATGCTACCCCTTGAGCCCATTGATGCTGCCACTTAGCCAATCAATATCACTCGGGGGCATCCTTTTTTTCTGTGACATTCCACCTTACCAAACATAATATCCTTTTCCAGAGACTGGTCCCTCCTGACAATATGTCCAAAATATGAGAGACGAAGTTTGGCCATCCTGTCCTCCAAGGAGCACTTTGGCTGCACTTCTTCCAACACAGATCTCTTGGTTATTTTGGCAGCCCGCGGCACTTTCAATATTCTCTACCAACACCATAACTCAAAAGCATCAATTCTTCTACGGTCTTCCTTATTCACTATGCAGCTTTCACATGCATATGAGGTTATTGAAAATACCATGGTTTGGGTCAGGTGCACCTTAGTCCTCAAGCTGACATCTTTGCTCTTCAACACTTTAGAAGGGTCTTGTGCAGCAGATTTGCCTAATGCAATACATTGTTTGAACTCTTGACTGCTGCTTCCGTGAGTGTTGATAGTTGATTCAAGAAGAATGAAGTCCTTGACAACTTCAATCTTTCCTCTGTTGATAAGAATGCTATTTACTGGTCCAGTGATAAGTATTTTTGTTTTCTTTACATTGAGATATAATCCACACTGAATGCTGTGCTCTTTGATCTTCATCAGTAAATGTTTTAAGTCCTCTTCACTTTCAGCAAGCAAGGTTGTCTCATCTGCATATCGCAGGTTGTTAATGAATCTTCCTCCAACCATTTTGTATGTTGATCTTATACCCTGCCACTTTGCTGAATCCTCCCAAGGGGTCTAGTAGCTTTTTAACTGATGGTGTTTTCTATATATAGGATCATATCGTTTACAAGTAGAGATAGTTTTACTTCTTTGCCAATTCAGATGCCCTTGATTTCCCTGTCTTGCCATATAGCTCTGGCCAAGAGTTCCAGCACAATATTGAATAGGAGTGGTGACAAAGGGCATCCTTGTCTGGTTCCTATTTTCAGAGGAAAGGCTTTCAGTTTCTCTCCATTCAGAGTATTTTACGCTGTTGGTTTTGTGTATATGCTCTTAATTATGTTGAGGAGTTGACCTTCAATTCCTTCTTTGTTGTGTGTTTTTATCAGGAATGGATGTTGGAGTTTGTCAAATGCCTTTTCTGTATCAATCCATAGGATCGTGTGGTTTTTTTTTTTTTTTTTCTGTTTTCTTGTTTATATGCTGGATTGCATTTATTTATTTATTTTTCTAATATTGATCCATCCTTGCATCCCTGATATGAATCCCACTTGGTCATGATGCATTATTATTTTGAACTGCTGCTGGATTCTGTTGGCTAGGATTTTGTTGAGAATTTTTGCATCTATTTTCATGAGTTATTGTGTTATTGTTGTTTGCCGTCGAGTCGGTTCCAACCCATAGCAACCCTGAACGGGGTTTCCAAGGCTGTAAATCTTTACGGGAGCAGAAAGCCTCATCTTTCTCCCGCGGAGCAGCTGGTAGTTTCGAACTGCTAACCTTGCGGTTCACAGCCCGATTTGTAACCACTGTGCTACCAGAGCTACATTGGTCTGTAATTTTCTTTCTTAGTGATGCCCTTCCCTGGTTTTGGTATGAGGGCTATGCTGGCTTCATAATTGTATTAGGAAGTTTTCCATCCTCCTCCATATTCTGGAATAATTTGAGTAGAATTGATGACAACTCTTCCCTGAATGTCTGGTAGAACTCCCCAGTGAAGTCATCTGGACTTGGATTTCTTTTGGTTGGGAGATTTTTGATCAATTTCTTCTATTGTTATGGCTCTGTTCAAGTCTTCTACTTTATTCTGTGTGAGTTTAAGTATGTCATATTTTTCTAAAAATGTATCCGTCTCTTATGAGTTTTCAAATTTGTTGGAGTACGACTCTTCATAGTATTCTGTTACTGTCCTTTTGATTTCCTTTGGTTCCATTCTGACATCACCCATGTGGTTTCTAATGTGAGTTATTTGTGTCTTTTCCCTCTTTTCTTTGGTTACGTTTGCCAATGGTGTGGCAATTTTATTAATCCTTTCAAAGATCCAGCTTCTGGTCCTGCTGTTTCTTTCTATAGTTTTATTTTGTTTTCTATCTCATTTATTTCTGCTCTGGTATTTATTATTACTTTGATTTTGGTAACTGTAGGTTCCCTCTGTTGGTCTGTTTCTAGTTGCTGGAAATGCTGTTAATGTGCTAATTCTTCTTTTTGGATGTGCACATTTATCGCATGAATTGTCATCTTCGGTACCACTTTCGCCGTGTCCCAAACAGTTTGGTATGTTGTGTTTTCCTTTTCGTTTGTTTCTAGGAACTTTCTGAATTCACGTTTAATTTTTTATTATCCAGTCACTCTTCAGCAGGATGTTGTTCAGTCTCCCTGTATTAGACTTTATTTCCTTGGTCTTATTGTTGATTTCTAATTTTATGGCATTGTGGTCTAAAAAGATGCTTTATAGTATTTTGATGTTTGTAAATTTATGGAGGCTTGTTTTGTGACCTAACGCATGGTCAATTCTGAAGAATGTTCCATGTGCACTGGAAAAGAATGTATATTGTGGTGCTCTTACACGTCTATGAGTTCAAATTGGTTGATTGTTTTGTTTAGTTACTCTATAGGTTTGTCGAGTTTCTTTCTGGTTGTTATATCCCTTTTCGAAAGTGGCATATTAAAATCCCCCACTATAATTGTAGATTTATCTATTTCTTTCTTCAGTTTTAATAGTGTTTGCTTTATATATCCTGGTGCTCTTTCATTTGGAGCATAGATGTTAATTATGGTTATGTCATCTTGCTCAATTGACCCTTTAAACATGAAATAGTGTCCTTCTTTATCTCTTAGGCTGGTTTTTGCCTTAAAGTTTATTTTATCAGATATTAGTATTGCCATTCCTGCTTGTTTTAAGTTGTAGTTAGCTTGGTATATATTTTTTTCCATCTTTAACTTTTAGTCTGTTTTTGTCTTTGTGTGTAAGGTGTGTCTTTTGCTGGCATCATATTGAAGGGTCTTGTTTTTTATCCATTCAGCCATTCTCTGTCTCTTCAATGGTGCATTTAATCCATTGACAGTCAGTGTAATTTTCGATAGGTATGGATTAACTACTGTCATTATGTTAATTTTTGTGGTGTTATTTCTTCCTTTGTTCTGCATTCCTTCTTGTTCTGTGTTCATGTTTTTTGTGTTATTTCTTGTCAGTTTCTTCTTTGTTTAATGTTGCCTTGTTCTGCTTGGATCTTCATTTTCATAGTAAGTGAATTATTAATTTTCTTTGGGGTTACCCTGTAGTCATTTAAGTTTTCCCTGTGTTAAGACAGTCTATTATATCCTGCCATCTAGTCGACCTCCTCAACACCTGGATCAATGTTTCCCTTCATTGACATTGTTAATATTTTGATCTTTGGTTGGCTTTACAGGTCCTCTGAATTCATTGCTATCATTTTGTTCCATTCTGAACTCTGCTAGCCATCAACCGAGTTCTAGGTGCTGATGCCACGTCTGTCAATCTCTGGTTGTTGGCTGTTCTTTCTGGTTTTCATTCCAAATAATTCCCTTTAGGATGTTTTCAAGCACGGGATTGGCTTTAACAAATTCTCTTAGCTTCTGTTTATCTTGGAATGTTTTGATTGCAACATC
>NW_006408735.1:1322726-1326424 GCF_000296735.1 Chrysochloris asiatica
TGTATTGTGATCTTTAATTGTGTTTTCTTGGACATTTTCAGCAGTTATGTGAGTTTTTAATGCTTAAATGGATGTATGTTGCTTTGTTGTTAAGCTTGCTTAGAGTCTCCTGGTGGATAGGACCTGAGATAGGCTTTCCTTTTCATGTGTAATGCCTAGTTGCTGATTTTGGCTCTTGTCCTGATGGTGGGTATTACAGGGTATGTTTGTAGCGTGAGTTTATGGGCACAATTCCTGTCTCTTCTTGGGTAATGTAGGGGGAGAGAGATCCAATCCCTGGGAGAAGAGTGAGGCCACGAGGACCCAAAACAGAAACAATATGAAAGCAGAGACAGAAACCACCAATCAAAAACAAAAATAACATTGTGGTTCACCCTGTCCACTGGCCTTTGCTATACAGGCAGGGATAAAGGGTCCCATCTAGATCAAATTTGGGGCTCTTTCCAAGGGTCAAAACATCATAAGAAGCAGACTGTGGGTTTCTTCTCCGTTCCATTGAAAAACTGTGGGTGCAATCCTGGACCCTTTTTGGGGTGTGCTTCCACCTGCCTGAAGGCATTTGAGCTGTTCAGTGAGGTTGCAGTTGGGGTGAAGAGGAGAGATACGTGAAAGATGAAAAATCGGTCACCCTATCCTGCCAGAAGTGCAGCTCTGAGGCTTGCAGCACTGGGTCCCTGCCTCTAATTGGCTGTGGCCCCACCCTCCTCCCTGAGGACTTCTGGCTGCCAGTTGCTGCAGCTGGATCAATTCATAAATCACCATATTTTGCTTCCATAGGCAGATTTATTCTCAGTTGGGCACAGGAAACAGGCGCCTGGAAACATAAACAAGATCCAAAGCGCCAGAGTTATTCTGCCGACTGCTCTTTGCTTTATTTTGGGGTTTTGGCAGAGGAGTTTTCACTGTCTGTCTCTGCTTTCCCCACCTCCACACTGGAAGTCTTTTAATTTAAATTTATATTAAGGTTTGAATTTACAAATAAGATTGTTTTTAAATCTTTAAGTTCAATTATAAATTTTTACTTTTTCTTAGGGTAAAATTTTACATATAGTTGAAAAATGTCAGGATAATATGTTAACTCAAACTTTACAAACTAAAATGCTGTAAAGGAAACATTCTGCCTATCTAAATCAATAAAATAAAAACATTTTTACTTTAATTTGTAAATTAAATATATTTTATATTGCTTTTAGCCATCCTACAATAATTAAAGGGCAAGCTAATAATTGTAGCAAGAAAATAGCTCCTAAAATCTCTTCTTGTTGTTGTCAAGTACCGTGGAGTCAGTTCCGACTCATAGTGACCCTGCACAGGGTTTCCGAGGCTGTAAATCTTTATGGGAGCAGAAAGCCTCATCTTTCTCCCGCGGAACTGCTGGTAGTTTCATACTGCTGACCTTGAGGTTGGCAGCCTGACTCATAACCACAAGCATAATCCTTGATAAATCAGATTTCCTTATACATGTTAATACTGTTAAAAGTGAATCAAATCATCTTAGTCATTTGAACTAAAAATAAAGTGCCAAGTATGTGATATTTCCTTAAATATCACAAGCAACTTAAAAAAAAAAAAAAAATCACTAAACATCCTGCTTTTGTGCTGTAGGATAATTACTGGACTGCAAGATTGGTATAAACCTCAGTCAGTGGTTCAGACTCACCAACTGCTCCTGGGAAACCCTATTCAAGGCCACGATAAACTGGACCGACTCAACGACTCTTAACAAAAACAATATAAATTTAAATATAATAAATTAGTGCTCTAAGCTTGATTCCTTTCATAAAATCCAAACTTAAGTATGTCTTAATTTACTAATGGGCATGCAGAGGTTGTTTGGTTGAAAATTAAGAAACCATTTGCTACATACCACATAGATTTGCTGTAATTATTGATGTATTTATAATTCATAATTTTGAAGCAACTTTACAGGAAGTCGGTATATGGCTTGTGTGGTCCCCTGGGTCACTGGAGGACAGGCAGGGACATTTTTTTAAAGCTGCTTGTCTCAATAATTAAATTTCCCACTTATGTCCATTTATTGACAAACTGAATTCTGTTTTGTTGCCATGATCTCTGGCTGGAATTCTAAAGGCATTTTAACGTCTTCTCCTCTGGCTCTGTCGCCACTCAAGACATTTAATGCCATCCATTGGATTTCAGAATTCTTTAAATACTTTTGTGTGCAGCTGTAATTCTAATGTCTAAGAATTCTATAGGATTATGACATTTCAAAAACAAAACAGCAAAGTTGTGGGCAACAGAAAAAGGTAGCACAACTTTCCTTTTTTCTTCCCTTTCAAGAGAATTTTCAAGTCCTCTTCTTATTTGATATTTACAAGTTCAATGTGTTATTTATATAAAGCTATTAATTGACACTTTTGAAAATGTGTCAACTTTTAAGTGAAAGTCAGAAGTTACAATTTAGACTAGTAGAAATTTGGGAGGATTGATTTTATACCTAGTTATGAATCTGGTCTATCATTTGTCACCTGGATGACTTTGCATGTGTTGTTGTTGTTGTTATGTGCTGTGGAGTCTGTTCCAACTCAAAGCGTTTCTGTACAGGGTTTCCGAGGCTTAAATCTTTATGGGAGCAGAAAGCCTCATCTTTCTCTCATGGAAAAGCTGGTAGTTTCAAACTGCTGACCGTGAGATTAGCAGCCCAATTCATAACCACTACATTGCCAGAGCTCCTTATGACTTTATATAAATTATTTAATTTTTATAATCTCAATTTTCTTATTTTTTATATGGCATCACAATACAAATGACATAGATTTTCTGTGAAAATAGTATTTAATCATACTTATGGGTTTTAAGGAGCTCTGGTAGCGTAGTGGTTACGAATCGGGCTGCGAACCTTAAGGCCAGCGGTTCGAAACTACCAGCCGCTCCGCGGGAGAAAGATAAGGCTTTCTACTCCCGTAAGGATTTACACCTTCAGAAACCCTGTACAGGCTCGCTATGGGTCAGAACCAACTCGACGGCACTTAACAACAACAACAATGGGTTATATTTAAAATTTCCTGATCCATAGATATTGTTAAGTGCCATCAAATCAGTTTTGACTCACAGAAACACTGTTTGGGGTTTACATGGAGGTACTGTTGGGTTTAAGACACCAGCCTTGTCATTAGCTGTCCAATGCTTATTCTATAGTGCCACAACAGGAATCCATAGATAATGGTCATTGAATTGCAGTTATGACTATTTGATCTTTCAAAATAATCTTTGAGATACTAAGGTAGAGTTTTTCATAACTGAAATTAAATGTGACTTTAAAAATAAATGTTAGTTTTAAATCTGTGCAGAGAATTAATAATTTCCATATCTCACACTTCTAGAGATGCCAGGAACTGTGAGGAGAATCTTTTGTAGCATGTTCATGGATGTTGTAGTTGTTAGGTGTAATCCTGACATTCCAAATCATAGACAGCCTATGTGCAAAACAATGACACACTGCCTTCTTGCTCCATCCTTACAATATTCCCTATGTTTCAGCCTATTTTTATAGCCACTCCATCAATCCATCTAATTGAGGGTCTTCCCATTTTTTGTTGACACTCTATGAAGGATGATGTGTTCTCTAGGAACTTTATCCTCATGATAAGTATTTACAAAATGTGTGAGATGAAGTCCTTTCTAAGGAGCATTCTGATGGTATTTCTCCCAATGCAAATTTGTTCTTTTTTTTTTTT
>NW_006408735.1:1326764-1328067 GCF_000296735.1 Chrysochloris asiatica
CTTTCTAATCCAAGATGCCAGATTCTTCTTCATATACTCCTGATTCTGAGACTATTTACTCATTACACAGATTAAGTAAATATAGTAAAAGCATACAACTCTATGCACACATTTACTAATTTTAAACCTGGCGGTATCCCCTTGTTCTATTTGAATGGCTGCCTCCTTGCCTATTTACAGGTGATACATAAGCACAATTAAGTATTCTGGAATTCTAATCCTTTACAATGTTATCACATTTTTTTTATGATCCAGACAATCAAAGACCTTTGCACAGATAATAATACACAAGTAAATATCTTTCTGGTATTCTCTGCTTTGAGTCAAGATCCAGCTTATGTCAGCAATGATACTCCTTTTTGCATGCCCTCTTTTGAATATGGCCTTGATTTCTTACAGCTCCCTGTCAATGTACTGCTGAAACCAATTTTGAATGATCTTCAGAAAAATTTTACTTGTCTTAATACCAATGATGCTCCAATTTCTGGATTCTGTTGGGTCACCATTCTCTTCTAGTTGGTTGATCAGGTAGCTGTCATCCAATTTCTTGGCATAGATGAATGGATAATTCCAGTGATGTGTCCTTTAGTTGAAATTTTTATATTGGTATTCAATCAATTCCTGCAGCCTTGTTTTTGAGCAATGGCTTATGTGCAACGTTGACTTCTTCTTTTAGGACTAACATTCTTGTTCATATGCTGCCTCCTGAAACGGTAAAGTGTTAAACATTGTGTTCAATATTTTACCCATAGAATCTTCAACAAGGCTTGATTGTTATTTTTTGTTTTGTTCTGTTTTTAGGTCATCTTGAGAAATCTGAAGTGTGCTCTTCCTTTTTTGTTTTCTAACTACAGGACTTTGCACATTCATTATAAAATTTTGTCTTCTTGAGCTGTTCTATGAAATTTTCTGTTCAGTTCTGTTTTATCATTCCTTTCAGTTTCTTTAACATATCTGTCTTGAAGAGAAAGATTGAGAGTCTCTTCATTTTGGTCTTTTCTTTCTTTCCAACCTTAAAAATGGTATTTTTCTTTCTTTATATATTATGTTCTTGATGTCACTTTACAACTCCTATGATTGTCAGGGATTAATGTTGGTAGTTAAACACTGTTTACATACCTTCCAACATCACAGAAACACCAGGCCCTCACAGTGCATCACACAGAGCAGTGAGTGGTGGATGTGTATTGATATTGGTAAAAAAATGCTTAGGTAGAGACATAAATTAGTTTAGTACTCACAGAAACAGTAGTTGTTGTTGCTAAGTACCATTACGTTGGCACTGACTCATAGTGACTCTGTG
>NW_006408735.1:1331761-1333079 GCF_000296735.1 Chrysochloris asiatica
CTTGGTAAAGAGGAGGATCATTGAAAAAGAGGAAGACCCCTATGAGAATGTATTGGCACAGTGGCAGCAGCAATGCACTCAAGCTAAACAGTCATTATACTGGGCCAGGCAGTAATACATTGTGTTGTACATAGGTACCTAACAGCAACAACAATGATCTATAGAAAGTGGTTGGTGAATAATATTTTCAAGACATTTTTAATAATGCACAACCTCTTTTCCAGCTTAGCATTAATTTGTGTCCCCAGATATTCTCATTTTTGTTTCTTTTTATATTTTGTTTTTATATAAATCTAATTTTCCCCAAATCAAAATTGTGTATATTTCTATAGACTTGAGATGATTTATAAGCAAAGAGAGTCATCAAGACCACGATGGAGATCAATAGTAGCACTAAGAAAAAGAATTCACCTGAGAAAACAAAAGTCATTTTATATTCCAATAAGAATTTCCTAAGCCTATCCTTCTCAAAAGGAGCTCTGGTAACATAGTGGTTATGAATTGGGCTGCGAACCTCAGGGTCAGCAGTTCAAAACTACCAGCTGTTCTGAGGGAGAAAGATGAGGCTTTCTGCTCCTGTAAAGATTTACAGCCTTGGAAACCCTGTATAGGGTCGTTATGAGCCAGAATTGACTCCAGGGCACATGACAACAACAGTTCTTCTCAAAGCAGGCTGTCTAGAAAATAAAAATTTATTTTAAATATAAACTTTGTGAATTAAGCAGTTTTTATTGCTTATGCCAAAATCAGAGCTCTGTAACTGATATCCTTTCAATTCCTATGAATAATTATTAATTTGAGGAAAAGATAGCAATAATAAATGTAAATTTAAAATATTTGCTTTAGATTTTTCACAAAACAGTGAATTGGGATCTGTATATGTAGTTTTGTGGCCTGTTTTCCCTACATTCTGGTTTATATCTGAGCTTATCCATTTTTATCAGGTATGTTAAAATGAAAATCATCATTGCACCACACCACAGCTATCTCATCATATCAGTAATAAAGATGGAATTTCAACTTTACATTCTGAATCCTGCGCACATCCAAATTGATTCAGATTTGGGGCATGGTGAAAATAATGCAACATCTAAGAAAGAATAAATGACAAGAGGTCATAGACCAAGCTAAAATGACTTTTAGAGGGAAGAGAGTTTTAGGAGAAAATTGAAATGTGGCATCTTAAAGCAGCACATTGAGTGTTAATAGTAACTACATTTGGGGACTGAACATTTAATATCATGACAGCTATAACAAATTGTCATAGAAAACTTGGATGACTTAAAGTGAATGACCAGACAGATCAATATCTGTATCT
>NW_006408735.1:1334704-1337227 GCF_000296735.1 Chrysochloris asiatica
TTATCAGGAGGGTCCAGTCTCTGGAGAAGGACATCATGCTTGATAAATTAAAGTGTCAGCAAAAAAGAGGAAGACCCCCAATGAGGTGAACTGCCACAGTGGTAGCAGCAATGGGTTCAAGATTAACAATGATTGTGAAAGTGGCGCAGCGCCAGGCATTGTTTAATTCTGTTGTGCATAAAGTCGTTATGAGTTGTAATTGACTTTACGGCACCTAACAACAAACAACAATAGAAGAAAGTTGCTGTTAAAAGATATAGGAATTAATTCCGATCTCTCATTTTTGTTTCAAACCTTGTTGTTGTTAGGTGCCATCAAGTCGGTACCAAATCATAGCAACCCTATGCACAACAGAATGGAATAATTCCCGGTCGTGGGCCAACTTCACAATTGTTGCTACGTTTGAGACCATTGACGATGCCACTTTGCCAATCCATTTCCCTGGGTGTCTTCCTTTTTTTTCTCTGATCTTCCATGTACCTAACATAATATCCTTCTCCAGGTAATATCCCTCCTGGTAATATGTCAGAAGTATGAGAGATGAAGTCTGGCACTCTGGCTGTACTTCTTTCAACACAGATCTATTTGTTCTTTTGGCAGTCCATGATACTTTCAATATTCTCCTCCAACACCATAACTCAAATGCATCAATTCTTTTACAATCTTCCTTATTCGCTGTACAACTTTCACATGCATATGTGCTTATTGGAAATTCCATGGCTTGGGTCAGGATCACCTTAGTCTTCAAACTGTCATCTTTGTTCTTCAACACTTTAAAGAGATCTTGTGCTGCAGATTTGCTCAATGCAATATGTCATTTGATATTTTGACTTCTGCTTCTATGAGTGTTGATGGTTTATCTAAGGAAAATGAAGTCATTGACAACTTCAATATCTTTACTCCATTTATATGTGATGACAACAGTATTATCTGATGATTTCTGCATTCCATTGGGTCACTTCTCTTTGGAATGGGTACCAATATGGATCTCTTACAGTCAGTTGGCTCAGTAGTTGTCTTCCATATTTCTTGATGAATGAGTGCTTCCAGTGCAGCATCTCTTTGTTGAAAGATTTCAATTTGTATTGCATCAATTTCTGGTAACTTGTTCTTTGCCATTGATGTCAATGCACCTTGGAGTTCTTCCTTCAGGAACATTGGCTGTAGATCATATGCTACCTGTTGAAATGGTTGAACATTGATCATTTATTTTTGGTGCAGTGACTGTGTATTCCTTCCATCTTCTTTTGATGCTTTCTTCATCACTCAGTATTTTGCCCATATAACCCTTCAATACTGCAAGTCAAGGTTTGAATTTTTTCTTCCATTTCCTTAGCTTGAGAAATGCTGAGCATGTTCTTTCCTTTTGGTTTTTTAACTCCAGGTCTTTGCACATGTTGATATAAGATTTTACTTTGTCTTCTTGCTCTGACTTGAGGTTTTTATTTCAGTTCCTATACCTCCTCATCTCTTCCATTTGCTTTAGCATCTCTATGCTGGAAAGCAAGTTTCAGAATTTCTTCTGACATTCATTTTGCTCTTTTCCTTCTCTCTTGTCTTCTCAATGACCTTTTGCTATCTTCTTGTATGATGTTCTTGATGTCATCCCATAATTCTTCTGGTCTTTGGTCTTTAGCATCTAATGCATCAAATCCGTTCATTAGATGATCTTTAAATTCAGGTGGGATATATTCAAGGTCATATTTTTGCTATCATGGACTGGTTTTAATTTTCTTCACCTTCAGCATGAATTTGCATAAGAGTAATTTATGGTTTGTTCTACAGACCATGATATGGAACTTTTCCACCATCTTCAAAACTAGAAATATGGAATTTCAAATAAGCAATATGTAGAGTATATATATTGTCTTTTTTTTTTTTTCTTCAATTTATTAATCAGGTGAACTTTAATGTTAAACAGTAAAAGTTTTACTTCCTAATGTAAATTATTGGCCGGCAGATATAGGTAATAAATAATATGTCATTAAGCATGCCTGAGCTAACCAGTAACTTGTAGTAAAGCATATTTTTAAAAATGTATGTACCCTGAGAGAAAACCAGACAAATATCATTTGCTTCTTTTTGGTTTTTAACATTCAGGCATGTATAATAATTTACACCTCTAAAGGACACATTCTGCAAGTATGCCTCTGGGTCACCTGCTCTTAGTCCCTCTTCCCATGAATCTAGAGTCCTCAGCCGCTCTCCCTTTCCATGACCCCATCTCGGCCTTCATCTCTGGCATCGCTGCTTCTCTGGATAAGGTCCTGCATTCTGCTTGTGCTCTTTTCCCTTTATGGTCCTCGGGTCCTCTGTTCCTGGACTGTAAGATTAACCACTCCCCTGTTTTTCTTACAGAACTTCTACCTTTACAATTGTGACAGTCGCAATTAGTCAAGATAACAATTATTCACTGTTGAATCATATGAATCTTATCTCCATCTGTTTTCACCAGACCCATCTAAACAAGATGAAAACTATTCAATGGGGACACTTTTTTCCTCCCCATACTCTTAAACTTAA
>NW_006408735.1:1338177-1338784 GCF_000296735.1 Chrysochloris asiatica
ATCATGTTTCCCAACATTCCTTTCTATCCCACTCAAGTGTCTATTTTACAATAGTAGGCAATGAAAACCAATATTCATAAGACAGTCAAGCATTTTAGTATTATTTCCCCTCTTCAAACTATGCTTAGATCCCTGTATCACTGAGCCCTGTTGTTCCAAGGCTGAGCATGCATCACTATTTACCTTGTCCCACTTAGGCTATGCAAAACTGTCTATCTTATTCTTCTACTTCCTCCCCCTTCTTGTAGTGCCCTCCCCAACACCTGAACTAATCCCCTCACCTCAACCCCACTGTTGTGGTTACCTTATATCCCATTAACTCTTCCCACCATTTAATAGAGTGTATTTTATCATGTAATCTACCTGACCTTCTTACCACCAGGATCTCTGTTCCTCTGTGTTTACCGTCTTTCACATGGTAATTGTTTTGATCATAGACTGACCTCCCAGATCCTCTGTTCTTATAATTTTATTCTGTTCTTGACTCTTCCATTTGTTGATTGAGTTCAGAGTGATACTGCCACATATGTCTTTCTCTGGTTGTTGTCAGTTCTTGTTGGTCATCAGTCCACATAACTTCCTTTAGGATGTTTTTCAGTGCAGGGTT
>NW_006408735.1:1341380-1343401 GCF_000296735.1 Chrysochloris asiatica
GACTTAAAATACTTTCTGATGAAGATTAAAGACCAAACCTTCAGTATGGGCTGCACCTCTGTGTAAAGGAAACAAAAATCTTCATCATTTGACCAATAAATCAAGTCTCCATCATGATAAGTGGAGAAGAGATTGAAATTATCAACGACTTCACTTTGCTCAGAGAAACCATCAGCACTCTTGGAAGCAGCAGTCAAGAAACCAAATGATGTATTCCATTAAACAAACCTGCTGCACAAGATCCCTTTAAAGTGTTGAATTGCAAAGATGTCAGTTTGAGGACTAAGTTGCATTTGACCACAATTATGGTAATTTCAGTAGCCTCGTATGTATGTGAAAGTTGGGCAATGAATAAAGAAGAACATAGAAAAAATGATGCATTAGAGTTATGTTTTAAAAGAATAATATTGAAAGTACCATAGACTGCTGGAAGAACAAACAAATCTGTGCTGATAGTACAGCCAAAATGTTCCTTAGAAACAAGGATGGAGAGTCATCATTTCTCATACTTTAGACATATTATCAGGAAGGGCCATTCAATGGAGAAGGACATCATGTGTAGCAAAGAGGAAGGTCAGTGAAAAAAAAGGAAGACTCCCCAACAATATAGATTGGCACAGTGGCAGCAAAAATGGGCTCAAGCATAATGACCATTGTAAGAATAGTGCTGTGTTTCATTCTGTTGTGAATAAAGTGACTATGAGTCAGAACTAAGTCAACAGTACCTAACATCATCAACAACAACATGTTTATAACCATACCAATATACTAAAGAATAAATAAATGAAATATTGTAATACATAAAAGGAAAACAAAAGTTGATGGTTAAAAGTCTTTTATCTACACACAGATTCATGATTAGCACTGCATTTTACTTAATAAAGTCTTGTTGTTGTTGTTGTCAGGCGCCATCGATTCGGACCCGACTCATAGCGACCCCATGCATAATAATAGTATATAAGAAGCAAAAAACTTTTGAGTAAAGAGAAATCATCTGCTTAAGAGAAGTCATCATCATCTGCCTAAGACTCATTACTCATCGACTCTGTGTGTGTGTGTGTGTGTGTGTGTGTTTCGCCAACTCCACATCCCCCTTCGAGAGCCCCCTAATAATTTGTCAAGGCTGGTCCCCGGCATAAAGGTTTGTTCAGCAGTTGTCTCCTGGTCTTCCTCTGAATGATGATAATTGAGCTTTGCATTGTCTCTGTGCATAGATGAAGACTTGATTCCTGTGTATTCCATCCAGTGAGATCCACATGTGTAGCCATCCTTTATAATGTTCAAAAAAATATTTCCAATGAATATGTCATTGGTCTTGAAACATTCTATGATGTAATCTCCAGCATCATTTCTATCAATAAGGCCATATTTTACAACTCTTTGTTTCCAAAGTTTTTATTCCAATCACCAGTAATTATCAATCTACTTTTATTGCATATTTGTTCAATTTCAGACTAAAGAAGTTGGTAGAATTCTACAATTCCATCATAACTGGCTTTAATGGTTGATACATAAATTTGAGTAATAGTGGTATTAATGGACCTTCCTTGTAGGCTTATGGGTATTACCCTATCACAGAGAACATTGTTTTTAAAGTTAGATTTTGAAATGTTCATTGTTACCATGAACGCAATGTCATTCCTTTTCAATTGGAAATTCCTGGCATAGTAAACTGTATGAATGTCTGATTCAAAATAACCAGTACTAGTTTTTTCAGGTCACTAATGTCAGTTACCTGTCAGTTTGGCATAATGTGGCGACTTGCATGTTGCTGTGATGCTAGAAGCTATGCCACTGGTGTTTTAAATACCAGCAGGTTCATCTGTGGTGGAGAGATTTCATTTGAGCTTCCAGTCAGATGACTAAAACAAAAGGCAGACTACTTCTGAATGTTTAGCCACTGAAAACCTTATGAAAGTGGTAGAATATTGTTAGATATTGTTCTGGAAAATGAAGATGTTACGAATAGCACCATAATATTGTCAGATATAATGTTAGAAGATGAGCCCCTCAGGATGAAA
>NW_006408735.1:1344846-1364603 GCF_000296735.1 Chrysochloris asiatica
GTTTCTTAAGCTGTAATCTTATGAGATCAAATTGGCATGTTTTGTATCCCACAGAGAACTGCCAACCTTTCTGTTAGCAGCCACACACTTCATCAGTGCACCATCGGGGATCTTTTGTACATAGCCTTTGTTCTTGTTAGGTGCTGTTGAGTGTGTTCATATCAGTGACAGCGCACAGCTCAGTCCTGCATCATCCTCACAATCATTCATATGTTTGTGCTTACTTTTTGCAGCCACTGTATCAGTCTAGCTTGTTGAAGGTCTTCCTCTTTTTGTAGACCCTCTTCTCTATGAATCATGATGATCGTTTCCAAACTGGTCCCTCTAGATAACATGTCCAAAGTACACAAAGTACATGAAATGAAGTGTCTCCATCCTTGTTTCTAAGACGCATTCTGTCTTTACTGTCTCTGAAATGGACTTGTTCATTCTTCGGGAAGTTCATAATATGCTTTATATATGTTGTTGTTGTTAAGTGCTGTCGAGTCAGTTCCAACCCATAGTGACCTTGCACAGGATTTCCGAGGCTGTAAATCTTTACAGGAGCAGAAAGCCTCATATTTGTCCCACGGAGCAGCTGGTAGGTTCGAACTACTGACCTTAAGGTTCACAGCCCGATTTGTAACCATTACGCTATCAGAGCTCTCTCTCTCTCTCTCTCTCTCTCTCTCTCTCTCTCTCTCTCTCTCTCTCTCTATATATATATATATATATATATATATATATATATATATAACCAATATCAATCAAAATTGAAAGGCATCAATTCTTCTTCTGCCTTCCTTATCCATTGTCTAGCTTTTGCATGCCTATGTGGAGATTAAAAATACTCAAACTTGGACTGGCACATCAAGGCCTCAAAGGAACATCATTGCTTTTTAACTGTTTAAAACAGAGATTTGCAGCAGATTTGTCAAGTGTGGCACATCACTTCATTTCCTTACTGCTGCTTCAAAGATCATTGATTGTGGATCCAAGTTAAATAAAATCATTGAAAACTTCTTTTTGCCATTTATTGTGATGTTGCTTATTGGTTCAGTTGTGAAGAGTTTTGTACATAGTGTTGTTGTTGTTATTGTTAAGCGCTGCCAAATCCATTCTTACTCATAGCAACCCTGTACAGGGTTTCCAAGGAGCTACTGATGGGTTTGAACTGCCAACACTGTGGTTCTCAGTACAGTGTTTATCTTATAGTGCCATACCAGGAGTCCTTTGGCCATAGTATATTGCTTTAATTATCATGGTCTATTACTGATAGATAGTCCTGGTGTGGCGCCATAGGATAAGCACTCGACCTTAAAGTCAGTTTGAACTGCAAAGTCGGTGGTTCGAGATCTCCAGCTGCTCCTCAGAAACCCTATTCAGAGTCACTATTAGTTGAAACCGACTTGATGGCACACAATAACAACAACTTATTATTAATGTTAAAGTAAACTGAGAACAAAAATTAAAAGTGCTTTAATAAGCCATTTCTTTAGAGTCTCCTAAGGGGGACCTCTGGTAGCATAGTGATTACGCATCGGGCTATGAACTGCAAGGTCAGGAGTTCGAAATGACTAGCTGTTCCGCGGGAGAAAGATGGGGCTTTCTGCTCCCGTAAAGATTTACAACCTTGGAAACCCTGTACAGGGTCTCTATGAGTCAGAACTGACTCCATGGCACACAACAACAACAACAACAAGGGGTTAATATCTATATTCCTTTTTACTGGCTTTACTTACTAATTCAGGTTCATAAAGCTGGTTTCAGATTGGAACGCATGGCATGTATTCTCATTTACATGTCTAAAGAGCAAGACTTCTAATATCAGTGTATAATGAATCACAACAGCTGGACTTTTATAGCCGAACAGATATATATAATGCTATTAATAAATCAATATTTGCTGTTGTCAAAGTATTTATCTCTCTTAAATTACACCTAAATTTATTGCATGTGCTACCTTGGAATTTAATAAAAAGTTCTTCAGCAAACTAGAAAGGTATTCTTTTGTGGGTTATTAGAATAGATAAACAGCAATGCTAGATGATCTTCATTATAGAAAGGAAAACACACAGATTTTTAAAGATTCAATTTAACCTTACTATTTGGAGTCCTAGTGTAATGATGACAGATAATGTGCTGGACCTCAAGGTCAGTATGAACAGCAAAGTTGGCAGTTCAAATTCACCAGCCACTCCACAAAACTCTTCACAGGATCTCTATGGGTCAGAACTGACTCCGTGGCACTTAACAACAATTATCTTATGCTTCAAAAAATTCTGAGATAGAAATCACATAATAACTCATTTATTGAAATGAGAGATGGCAAAAAAGGGAGGGGGGTGACACATAAACTCTATAAATAGGGAGAGTGAAATACCTTAAATCACTTTTGCGTCATGATTATTCTAGAAAATGAGTGCTTCTTCTAATTGTTCAAGTTCTTTCACATAGAGGAAGTAAAATATAGTCCATAAAAAAGATATCAGAAAGGATGTTTCTTATTTTTCTTCTTCTGAATTATTTGCAAAGGAACTATGCAAAAAACGAATAAATAATATTTTAATAGGCTACATAGCACACTATTTCAAGATGCTGATTTCAAAAAGATTCATTGTCTAAGAGGAAGCAAATAGTTTACTTCCTCACTCCTCTCTCGTTTGAATTGTTTTTGAAGGAAACACATGTTATTTTATATTGTTAGGTCTAAAACAAACAAACAAAATGATCATATGATAATCTTCTGTATCACTCAAATTTTCTTGTAGATAATTTAATTACTTGCCTGTTGCATTTATTTAATTACTGTATATCAAGTATATTTTATTTGAAAAAGAAATGTTTTAAATATTGATAAAATGTTAAGATTATTGAGATAGAAAATTGCTGTCATTAAAAACAAAACAAAACTGGCCTTGGAGGAGGCTTCTTTAACCATGTAAGATATTCAGATCATTCATTGCTTTCCCCAAGAAGACAATTTGAAGCACTTACTTGTAAAGGTATAAAAAAAAACTCCTTCCATCCATCAATATGAATTACTCCTGAGCATTCAACAAAACAAAACAAAAACTCTACAATTGGACTGATAAACAACATCATGATAAAAGATGAAGTAAATGAAATTATCAAATATTTCATTGTTCATAGATCAATGCCCATGGAAATAGTCATCAAGGAAATATACCATACATTGCAATGGGCAAATATGTTGCAAATGATCTTTTCAAAATGGTATAATGCAAAGATGTTATTTCAATGACTCAAGTGTACCTATATATTTATATATCTGTATACCCATATGCATGGTCACTATGAGTTGGAATCAACTCCACGATACTTCATGACAACAGACAAATGAGTATACCTGGTAACCCTGTACTATAAATTAAAAGTGACCCAACAGCACACTGACCTGAGCCATGATATTTTTATTAGTCTCATATGCATGTGAAAATTGGATAATGAAAAAGGAAATAAGAATGGGAACATTCAAATTGTGGTAATGAAAATAATACCGAATATTCTATGATTTGTAAAAGTATGAACATATCTGTCTTAGAGGAAGTGAAGATGGCAAGACTTTTTCTTGCTTACTTTAAATATGTAATCATAAGTGACCAATTGCTGGAAAAAGACATCATGATGCATGGTTAAAAAGAAAAAAAAAAAAAGAATCCGCTGAAAAGAGAAATAGTGCCTCAGTTAGATGTACTGACACAGTTGACCACAAAACTTTACTCAAATATAAGGAGCTCTGGTTGCGTAGTGGTTAGGGATCGGGCTGCTAATCTTATGGTCAGCAGTTTGAAACTATCAGCTGTTCTGTGGGAGAAAGATGAGGCTTTCTGCTCCGGTAAAGATTTGCAGCCTCAGAAACCCTGTGCAGGGTCACCATGAGTTGGGACCGACTCCACAGTACTTAACAACAACAAGGAGAATGGTGTAGTATCAGGCTACCTTTATTTGTTTTATGCATACGATTGCTATGAGTCAGAACTGACTTAATGACAGCTAACAGCATCAATAGGAGTCCTGATGTGGCGCTGAGAATTAATGCGCCAGACTGCAAAGCCGTTTGAACTGCAAGGTCGGCGGTTCAAGCTCACCAGCTACTCCTCTGAAACGGTATACAGGGTGGCTATGGGTCGGAATCGACTCGATGGCACTTAACAACATAACAATAGCATCAATAAACTGTATGGATTTGGACAAGTCACAGTGTATATTGATCCTACAGTAACTTGAAAATCATCAGGATTATGGAAATTTTTGAAAGTCAAGACTTTAAAACTAGGAATTGACTTCTCTATGAAACATAAATGAAAAATTTCCTCATAAAGAATTTTCTTCTCATTTGGACATAGGTATGTGGTGGGTGGTTGTCATTGGGTAGAGTCATCTGAACTGTATTTCTTAGAGTTTTGACCTTCCACAGAAAATTTTATTTCTTTTTAACATTGTGTATATATGAACTCATACTTAAAAATCTGATAATTGCATATGGAATCAAAAGTTAATGAGTTAGATTACAGATTCAATGTGCCAACATTTGAATGCTACTTTACCTCCAACAAACTTTGTGACTTTGGAGAAATCACTGCTAGTCTCATATCCTTAACTGTAAGAAGGGATGACGAATATGTCCCTAATAAGATTGTAATAGAATTAAATTTCACAATAGGTGTATTTTAAGAAATATTTGTCATAAAGAAAATAGTCAATGTATTTTAACTATTATAATTAGTGTTGATTTTGCTATTAGAATTATTGATACTAGGAATACTATTAGGAAAAATATAGACTAGAAAACAATTGTCTTTTGAACTTTAAGAAATCATATATCTTAGCTATACTGTTTATCAATGCATAAATCACAATAGCATTAATTAAATCCTTCCAGTTGACAAAGACTTATCTCATTGATTTCCAAAGAGTACCTTAAAATGTTTCAGTGGTTGTTAAGTGCTGCTGAGTCAATTACAACTCACAGAGACCCTGTATAGAGTTTCTGAGGCTGTAAATCTTTGAGAGAACAGAAAGCTTCCTCTTTCTCCTGTTTGGAACTTAGTTGTTCTTGTTATTTGCCGTGGAGTCGGTTCCGACTCATAGCCACCATGTACAGGGTTTCCGAGGCTGTAAATCTTTACGGGAGCAGAAAGCCTCATCTTTCTCCCGCGGAACAGCTGGTAGTTTCCCGCGGAACAGCTGGCAGCCCATTCATAACCACTACGCTACCAGAGCTCCTTTGGAACTTCTGTTTTCTCTTATCCATTATACATTTAAAACTTGGAAATGTTTTTGCATTTGGTAGGAACTTAGTAGTATACTACTAAATGCAAAAACATTTCCAAGTTTTAAATGTATAATGGATAAGAGAAAACAGAGTGCTTTATAGATCCTTTGGGATTTAATTTGAAGAACTAATTAATAGTCTGTTAACTATGTCTATTAAATGTTCTTGGATATAATGAGGGCTCCTTTTACATTCAACTACATTGTGAAGTGATATAGCTTTAAATTTCTAATTAGACAATAAGACAAATATTATCCTTTAAAAGCCTATGTAAATATATAATATGAGATTTTATTCTAATTCCTAGGTATTCAAATCAACTGTTATTATGTTTACAAATCCCATCTCATAGAAAGCCTAATGTATACAGTTTCCAAGGTTATAAATATTTACAAGAGCAGAAAGTCTTATATTTCTCCCATGGAGTAGCTGGTAGGCTTGAACTGCTGACTTTGTGATTCAATACTTGTCCTAAGTACCCGGAGCACTCCTTATATGTATAATGTTGTTCATACTGTGTACCATCAAGTGGTTACAATGCATAGCGACCCTATAATCTTAATGGGATAAAAAAATACCCTTTTATTTCCATGTAAATATTATATCTATCACAGTTTATATTGATTATGTGTAAGATTACATTCTTGAAATGAGAATATAGAACTTGTTACCCAAGAAAATGAAATTTTGTGCTTTGGACATTTGTTTTCTTTCTGGCGAATTCCATTCCTTTATTTTCCATATGCTGATTAAAAAACAAGTTAGATGAAATAAGTTTATAATATTAAGAATGTATTAAAGTTACATTTGATAGTTGAGACTTTTTATTTTAGAAATCAACAAGTCAGAAGATAATTCATTTATCAAAATAATGTGCATAAAAACTTTCTTCTTAAACATTTTGATTTATAATAAGTTTATAAAACTGTTAAGTACAGTTTACTTTTGTGAGTATTGCTGAGATTCTGCTATGAATGTTGTTGTTATTAAATGCTGTCGAGTCAGTTCTGACTCATAGTGACCCTGTATAGGGTTGCAAGGTTTAAAATCTTCAAGGGAGAAGAAAGCCTCCCCTTTCCTTAAGGGAGCAGCATATAGGCTTGAACTGTGGACTTGTGGTTCTTAGTCCAGGATACAGCCACTGTACTACTGTTGTTATGTGCCATTAATTTGGTTCCTATGCACAACTGAAGGAAGGTTAAACTTTAACACTGATAGAAGAAGAGCACCAGATATTGTCAGATATAGTGCTGGAAGATGAGCCTTTCAGGTTGGAAGGCACTCAAAATGCTTCTGGGGAAGGGCTGCTTCCTCAAAGTACAGTTGACCATGATGACATGAATGGAGTAAAGTCCTCAGGACCTTCATTTGCTGATGGGGCACAATTCAATATGAAGGGAAACAGCTGTAAAAATTCATGTATAATTAGAACATGAAATTTATGAAATGTAAATCTAGAAGGATCAGAAATTGTCAAAAATGAAATAGAATGCTTAAAAATCGTATCCTAGGAATTAGCGAGCTGAAATGTACTGGTATTGGCCATTTTGAATGTGAAAATCATATGGTTTGCTATTACTGGAATGACAACTTGAAGAGGAATGGCATCACATTCATCATCAAAAAGAACATATCAAAATCTGTCATGAAGTACAATGCTGGCTGTGAAAGGATAATATCCATAAGTCTACAAGGAAGACCAGTTAATGTCATTATTATTCAAATTCACGAACCAACCACTGAAGCCAAAGATGATGAAATTGAAGAATTCTACCAACTTCTTCAGTATGAAATTGATCAAAAGTGTAATCAAGATGTATGGATAGTTTCTGGTTATTGAAAAACAATGGTTGGAAACAAAGGAAGGATCAGTAGTTAGAAAACATGGTCTTGAAAATAGAAATGATACTGGAGATAGCATGATAGAATTTTGCAAGACTTATAACTTTGTCATTGCAAATACCGTATTTTTTTTTTCTTCAAGTCCAGCTTACTTTTTAAAAACAAACAAACAAAACAAAAATGTTTTATTGTGAATTATGTGATGGTGTACATGGGAGATCATTAGTTTTACCTTCATCCTATTGTATATCATTTCATTGACATGGTTACAATCCCCTCCATGCAACATCAACCAACTAAAGGGTATATGCTGCAAGCCTGCTTCCCTCTTCTTTCTTCTATCTAGTTGAGCTCTGATCATCCAGTCATTGAAGCCATGTCAAGTGGGTATTACCTGCAAGTGTGGGTGTTCTTGTGCATATGCCCTTACTTCTTATCAGCTGGATGCTTCATTCTCCACTCTAGTCCTCTGTGGCTAAGTCACTGATTCTAGGCCAAGGAGTCCCCAGGTTTTGCTGCACTGCTGACCAACCAGGTCTCCACCCGGGTTCACAGGAGTCTATTGAATGTTGTAGGGCTTAGCTTGTAGTTTCATTGCTGTTTTTCCCTCACTTCCCCTTATCGGTGACAAACGTGGTCACCAATCAGAGTGTGTATTCACATTGAGTCTTAGTCTTGGAAGGTGGTTTGCTCTGAGGGGACCTGACCACTTGTCTTGATGTCTCCTAGGTGAGTAACTTGCTTGTTCTTGTAGTAATCAGTTGGTCTGCCTATATTGTTTTGTATTTTTCCTGTTGGTCTTTCTTTTAAGAAGTATCTTCTGTTCTTCTAGCCACTCCAGGCTGGTCTGTCCATCCTTTCAAGTGGAAATTTCCTACCTCTGAAGATTCTGGATGCTGTTCAGGATTCCACCTATGGTCTTATGTAATGCAGAGACTCCACAGGAAGCCTCCTTCACTGGGCATGTTGTAGCCCCATTTTAGATATTTCAATCAGTTATAGGCAGAATATTGACTTACAAGTTTTCTATAGTAATATTTCTGGCTATTCTTTTCTCTCCCCCTCAAGTGTCTATTATATAATGGTATACAAGGGAAACCATGATTCAAAAGACAGCCAAGCATCCTAACATCATTTCCCCTGTTTTGCCCATTCTAGCCATGTCTCAATCCCTGTGTCCCAGAGCCCTTTTGTTCCAAGGTTGTGCATACATCATTCTTTACCTCTGCCTAACTTAGCCCATGCAACCCTGCCTATTTGTTCACCCATCTATATTGTTCTTCCATTCAAGCCCCTTCTTGTATATTGCCCCCCTCCCCAGCACCCATACTATTCTGTGTCTATTCCCTGCCCTGTGCTCCACCTTCCCCTTCCTCCGCTCACCCCACTCCCCACATCACAGCAACCAGCAAAGAATCCCCCCCTTTAATATGGGTTCTTTTTCTTAGTCTTTTACAATAGTGATCCTATACACTATTTCTCCTTTTGTAACTGACTAATTTCACTCAACATAATGTCCTCAAAGTTCATCCATGTTATGCGGTGGCTTGCAGCTTCCTGTCATTTTTCAAGGTAGCATAATATTCCATTGTGTGTCTGTACCACAGTTTGTTCATCCATTCTTTAGTTGATGGGCACTTTGGCTGTCTCCATCTTTTTGCTATTGTTTAAATAGCACTTCTATGAACAATTATGTGCATATATCTACTCGTGTTATGGCTCATATTTCTTATGGGTATGCAAATACCTTTTGAAACAACATAAAAGATGACTATACACAAGGACCTAAACATATGGAATACTCAGAAATCATATTGACTAGATCTGTGGAACAGATGATGGAAAAGCTCCAAATCATCTTCCAAAAACAAAACCACAAAATGACTGTGGAACAGAACATCAATCGCTCATATGCAAATTCAGGCTGAAGCTGAAGAAAATTAAAACAAGTCCACAAGAGCCAAAATATGACCTTGAATATATCCCACCTAAATTTAGAGATCATCTGAAGAACAGATTTGATACATTAGACACTAAAGACTAAAGACTGAATACCAGAAGAGTTGTGGAATGACATCAAGAACATCATAAATGAAGAGAGTAAATAGGCAGAAAGAAGACAAGAAAGAAGGAAAAGATCAAAACAGATGTCAGAAGAGACTCTAAACTTGTTTTACTGCATACAGATGCTAAATCAAATGGAGAGATGAGGGGTACAAGAACTGAACAGAAAATTTCAAAGGTTAACTAAAGAAGACAAAGTCAAAAATTATGAAACGTGCAAAGACCTGGAACTAGACAACCAAAAAGCAAGAACATGCACAGCATTTCACAAGCTGAGGGAATTGAAGAAAAAATTCAAGCCTCTACTTGTGATATTGAAGGATTCTATGGGTAAAATACTTAATGATGAAGAAAGCATCAAAAAAAAAAAGATGGAAAGAATACACAAGAGTCACTGTACCAATAAGAAATGATCAATGCTCAACCATTTCAAGAGGTAGCAAAAGATCAAGAGCAAAGGTCCTGAAGGAAGAAATCCAAGGTGCATTGAAGTCATTGGCAAAGAGCAAGGCACCAAGAATTCATGGAAGGCAAATTGAAATCCCTCAACAAAGTGATGTGGCACTGGAGGCATTCACTCATCTAGGGCAATAAATTTGGAAGACAGATGTATGGCTCACTGACTGGAAGAAATGCATATTTGATCCCATTCCAAAGAGGTGACCCAATGGAATGAGGAAACCATCAGACAATATCGTGGACATCCCATGTAAGTTAAGCTTTTTAAAGATAATGCAAAAATGACTGCAACCATAGATTGACAGATAACTTCCAGAGGTTCACATAGGATTCAGAAGAGGACATGTAACTAGGGCTGTCATTGCTGATGTCAGATGGATTATTGCTGAAAGCAGAGAATACCAGAAAGATGTTCATCTGTGCTTTACTGACTACAAAAAGGCTTCCAATTGTCTGGATCTTGACAAGCTATGAATAACATTCTGTAGTATGTGTATTCCAGAACACTTCATTGTGGAGTTGTCCAAACAGAACAGAGGAACACTAAATCATTTAAAATTAGAAAAGATGTGCATCAGGATTGCAGTCTTTCACTATAGTTATTCCATCTTTATGCTTAATAATTATCTGAGAACCTAGGATATATGAAAAAAATGTGGCATCAGGATTGTAGTAAAACTCATGCAGATGATACAATCTTGCTGCTGAAAGCGAAGAGTCCTTAAAATACTTACTGATAAGATCAAAGACTACAGCCTTTAGTATGGGATGTATCTTATTGTAAAGAAAATTAAATCCTTATCACTGGACCAATAAACAACATCCACATAAACAGGGTAAAGATTGAACTTGTCAAAGACTTCATTTTGCTTCATTCACTCATGGATGCAGCAGTCAAGAAATCCAACACTGTATTGCATTGGGCAAATCTGCTGCATATGATCTCTTTAAAGTGTTGAAAAGCAAAGATGTCAGTTTGAGGACTAAGATGCACTTGACCCAATAACGTTACATGCATGTGATAGTTGGACAGAGAATAAGGAAGACCATAGAAGAATTGATGCATTTGAGTTATGATGTTGGAGGAGAATATTAAAATACCATGGACTGACAAAAGAACCTATAGACCTGTGTTGGAAGAAGTACATCCATAGTTACTCTTGGAAGCCACTATCATCAGATCTCATCTCTCATACTTCGGACATATTTTCAGGAGGGATCAGTCACTATAGAAGGTTATAATATTAGATAAAGTATGTTGTTGTTGTTGTTGTTGTTAAGTGCCATCGAGTCAGTTCTTACCTAAAGTGACACTGTACAGGGTTTCTAAGGAGTGCCTGGAGAGCTTGAACTGCCAACTTTGTGGATTAAACCAATTTTGCAGTCCAGTGTATTAACCCATAATGCCACAACAGGACTACAGGTAAAATATAGGTTTGGAGAAAAAGAGGAAGACTTCCTGCAAGATGGATTGACGGATTGGCATCATTTATGGACTCAGGTATAGCAGCAATTGTGAGGTTGATCCAGCACCAATCAGTGTTTAGTTTTGTTGTGCATAGGATTTATGAGTCGGAACCAACTTAATGGCACCTAATAACAACACAAGCATTTAATTAATGTAAAATTACAAAATGACAAGAAACAGCTACAAACATCCAATAATAATCATAACATGGAATGTATGAAATATGAACCTAGAAATATTGGGATTTTTTCAAAATGAAATGGAAAGCTTCAAAATTGATTCATGATTCTGATATGAACTGGTGTTGACCCATTTGCATATAACAATCATATTGTTTCTTATGTTGGGATCAACAAATTTTAAAAAATAGTGCTGTATTTACCATCAAAAAGAGTATTTCAAGACCTGTCTTGAAGTACAATGTTGTCTGTGATAGGAGAATACTCCTATGCCTATTAGGATGACCAGTTCATACCACTATATTCAAATTATGCAGCAAACATTACATCCAGTGATGGAAAAATCGAAGAATCCTGCCAATTTCTTCAATCTGAAATTTATCAAACATATAATCAATATATATTGACAATTACTGGATTGGAATGGAAAAGTTGGAAACAAAGATGAATGGCCAGTAATTGGAAGCTACAGCCTTGGTGATAGAAATGATGCTATGATTTGGAAATGACTGGTGGCTACCTAACGAAAATAACATGCAGTTTCAGAGTACAATATTAAAAATATTAGAAAACAAGGAAAACTTTTTGGATAGTTTCATGAGATGGTCAATAAGGTGTTGGCTTGTTTTTCAGAAAGAATGCATAACCGGGTTATCAGGAATAAGCTTTTCTAGGAATACGTCAAAATTTTTTCTCAGTAGTAGAGGCTAGGTAAATGTATGCTAGTAAGAATTTTGCTTCATTTTCATTAGGTGCTATACACAATGATTAATGATTAAATTAGTTATCATTTTCATTTAAGTTTTATTTAAATGACCTCACACTATAAAGAATCTGTTCATCTGCATTTTCTGCAAGCATGGCCAGGTATGTAGGATCATCTACACAGTAATAAATGGCTTTTCAAAACATTAGATGAATGGCTTTATTAGTCATCATCTAGTGTCCTTCATAAGAGCAAAATATATCAGAGTAGTTGGATCATGTGAAAATTTACAAATGGGTAATTTAGTAAGATTTCATTTTGGTTCACTGTGATTATTTCTCAATTATGTATTTGACATTACATTTTTGTTTTTCTATTTATTAAACTATTATTATTTTAATCTGTAATAGTTCTCTATTTGTGTAAAAAATGAAGTGTACTGTTTTAAGAAATGTCCCATTTTCTCTATTTTTTTCCCTTTTGTTGTAAGTTAAAGCATTCATGCATCTTTTATACTTAGTACAAGTTGAAAATTATGCCAAAACCCCTGATTAAGAATCAAATCGAACACACTGATATACAGTACTGCATCCCTTTGGAAGACTGCATAGCCTCACACTGACCCTTTTGTAGTAAAGTTTTAAAAGTCATGATTAGATTCTAATAGTGACAGCCTGAAAATTCCATCAGAAAGGTCTCCATCAGATTTTAAAAGAAATAATTATAATAGTCATTATTTTTTGTTGCCTGAATTGATTATTTTATTAAAGCTTACAAAATTATATTTTTTTTCTCCAAATCTATTATTCTTTATACCTTTATTAGCTGTACTTGTTCTGTGAGGCATCAGCAGGGTTATATGGCTACCATGAGTTAAGACATCCAAGATAAACACTTACATAATGTTTTCTAATTATTAATTTTCAGAATAAGGATTTGGTGCCTGAGTTCCTATTTATGATGTTGTAGTTAGATCCTGTCATGGTGATGTCAACTCATAGCAATCCTGTATAGGTATTGTAATCTTCATGGAAGCCAAAAGCCTCCTCTTCTTCCTAAGGAGTGACTGTTGACTCAAACTGCAGACCTTGTGATGAGCAGCCCAACTGGCAGCCCATTATACCACCAGGGCTCCTATTAATAGGAGTTTTTTCTCCATTTAAAAAATTTGAAGATAATTGCAAATAAGTGGATGTTTTTCTATTAATTTTAACTGGCAGTTTTGAACTGTCAGGAGCAAAAATATATGTGCCTTTTATACTTCCCCAATAAAAATGTACAAATTAAATATTTTACACAGAATCCTGATAGCTGAGCATAGACAAAAGAATTTTCTTCCTGGTGTGTGGGAACTCTGCCCAGGTGACCTCTTCAACCTCACAGTTTTAAGTCTTTTGATACCCTCCAAGACAAAATGGAATAAGAGAAAATAGAGTAGGCGGTAGTGACATTATTATGATAAGACTGGCGCAAAACTTTGCAAAAAGTTCAATTTGCAAATCTCTTAATTTCCCAGTTAAACCCATATAATTTTTAGCACATACCGTGTGTTAAAGTGTTTTTTCTGAACTATAATAAGATTGTATAAAGTAGTTAGAACCACATAATTTTACATGTGCTTGTGAGAATAGTAAATCATTAAAAGCAATTTTAAAAATTATAAACTGAAAAGGCAAATATTTTAAGAAATGAAGAAAATGTAATGCATCATAAATGTCTGAGCTAGAAAGAGTCTGATTTGTCTATTAGGAATTGGTACTCCCAACTCTATTTCAGAAAGTAAATTTATATTATTATACCTGTAACTCTTTTGTATTATTTCTGCACATCATGTAGCAAATAAGTACTGTTCTGGCAAATAGAATTATTAATTTCAAGGAATTTTTATTTTAATTCCAGAATATTGAGGAAAATATCTTTTGAGTTACATGTAAATATCCCACAAATTATTGATCATTCTGTGGACATATATAGACTGTAATTAGAAAACCAAAGTATACTAGTAAGGTAATGTAAAACTTATAATAGAACGTATTTTCAGATCCAGATAAGCCAAGATTTCTTTGCTTAGGATGCCAAGGTGAATGGTATCATTCAATTCATACATAGTGTTAAGCACAACTATATTATAGTACACACATTTCATCAATGAAACTTTTCATCTTTGTTCTACTTTATGGATTTTTTGTGAGTATTATTTAAATACCTATAAAAATCCATATAAAGATAAACAAACTGAAATTCATCAACTTCTTAAATCCATTGCAGAAGCAACATTACAGGGGAGACTGATACCTCCAAAACTGGGGAGACAGACAAATGGATAAAGAGTATCACAATTTACCAGGGCAGCTACAGCTAGTACTATTAGGAAGGTTTAAAACTGTAATTTAAAATAACACAAAACAAAAACCTGATGAATTTCTGGAGACTCAAGGTAGACTAACAAGGGATTGGCCAATCTTTCATGAAGTTTGCCTACAGAATCTTCATTGAGTACTCATTATAAAGATCACAGGGAAAATCCCTTGAGCTTCTAATATGGAGAGATGAAAAGTAAGCTTCCTGAAAGATGCTCAATGATCTCTGTTCTACTTTTTAAAAAGTAAAACTTTTTTACTTGTAAGCCTGTAAAAGTTCAGTTGTTGTTACAAAATGTGGGGATGTGGGGAGGGATGAAGAAATGGAACACAGAACATTATAAGGGTAGTGAAAATATCATTCATGATACTCTAATGATGGGTATATTTGTCACACCTAACTTTATACCACGGTTGTTGTTGGAGGTGTCACTGACTCATAGCAAGCCCATGCATGCAAAATAAACACTCCCTGGTCTTTGGCAAACCACACAATTGTTGCTACACCTAAGCCCCCAACTGTGCCAATCCATCTCATTACAGTTCTTACTCCTTTTCTATGACCCTCTACTTTACCAAACATGATATCCTTCTCCAGTGACTGATCCCACCTGATAATATGTCGGAAGTGTGAGGGACGATGTTTGGCCTCTGGCTTACAAGTAGCTATACTTCTTCTAACGCAGATTCATTTGTTCTTTTGGCATTCCATGGTACATTTAATATGCTCCTCACACACCATAATGCATATGCACTAATTCTTCTATGGTCTTCCTTATTCACTTAAAAAACTTTTACATGCATATGAGGTTACTGAAAACCCCATGGTTTGGGTCAGGCACACCTTACTCCTCAAACTGACATCTTTGCTCTTTAACAATTTTAAAAAGTCTTGTGCAGCAGATCTGTCTAATGCAAGACAGCGTTAGATATCTTGACTGATGCTTCCATGAGTGTTGATGGCTGATCTGAGCAAAGTGAAGTCTTTGAAAACTTCAATCTTTTCTCCATTGATAAGAAAGTTGTTTATTGGTCCAGTTGTGCTCATTTTTGTTTATTTACATTGAGATGCAACCCATATTGAAGGCTATGGCCTTTGCTTTTTCATCAGTAAGTATTTTGAAACGCTCTTCCCTTTCAGCAAACAAAGTTGTATCATCTACTTATTGCAGGTTGTCAATGAGTTTTCCTCCAATCCTTTTGCCATATCTTTCTTCATATAATCCAGCTTCTCAGATAATTTGTTCAGCATACAGATTGAATAAATATAGTGAAGGAATACAACCCGGTGCACACCTTTCCTAATTTGAAACCACTTGGTGTTCCCTTGCTATGTTTGATCAACTGTTTTTTGGTTTATGTACAGGTTCTTTATAAGCACAATTAAGTGTTGTGGAAAACTCATACTTTACAATGTTGTTCATAGCTTATCAGGTTCCACAAATTGAAAACCTTTGCCTAGTCAATTAAGCACAGCTAAACATCTTTCTGGTATTCTCTGCCTTCAGCCAAAATCCATCTGAGTTCAGCAATGATAGACCTTGCTCCAGTCCTCTTCTGAAACTGGCTTGAACCTCTGGAAGTTCTCTGTCAATATATGTTTGCCGTTGTTTTTATATTACCTTTTGTAAAACTTTACTCGCATGTTGTTAAGTGCCGTCAAGTTGGTTCCAACCCATAGCAATCCTGTACAGGGTTTCTGAGGCTGTAAATCTTTACGGGAGCAGAAAGCCTCATCTTTCTCTCTTTGAATGGTTGGTAGTTTTGAACTGCTGACCTTGTGGTTCGCAGGCTGATTCGTAACCACTACGCTACCAGAGCTCCTTTTTTAACTCGCATAGGGTATTAATTACATTGTCCAATGAGTTCCACATTCTGTTGAGTCACCTCTCATTGGAATGGACAAAATATAGATCTTTTTTCCAGTCAGTTGGCCACATATATGTCTTCCAAATTTTTTGGAATAGACAAGTGAGTGTTGGCAGTGCCACATTACTTCATTGCAAGATTTCAATTTGTGTTCTAACAATTCCCAGTGCCTTGTTCTTTGCCAATGACTTCAACATACCTTGGACTCCATCCTTAATAACCATTGGCTCTTGATCATATGCTACCTCTTGAAATGGTTGAACATTGACCATTTATTTGTGGTACAATGGCTCTGTGTATTCCTTCCATTTAATTTTTTTTTTTTTTTAATGCTTTCTGTGTCATTCAATAGTTTGCCCATAGAATCCTTCCATACTACAAGTAGAGGCTTATTTTATTTTATTTTTTTCCTTTAGTTCCCTTACCTTGAGAAGTGCTAAGCGTGTTCTTCCCTTTTGGTTTTCCAACTCCAGATCTTTGCACGTGTCATTATATTTGACTTTGTCTTCTCCAGCTGACCTTTGAAATTTTCTGGTCAGCTCTTATACCTGCTCACCTCTTCCATTTGATTTCGCAACTCTCATGCTGGAGAGCAAGTTTCAGAATCTCTTCAGATGTCCATTTTGGTCTTTTCCTTCTGTCTTGTCTTTTTAATGAACCTTTGCTTTCTTTGTGGTGTCTTCTCACAACTTTTCTGGTCTTTGGTCTTTAGTATCTAATGCATCAAGTCTGCCCTTCAGATGATATCTAAATTCAGGTGGGATATATTCAAGGTCATTTTAGCTTTCGTGGACTAGTTTCCATTTTCTTCAGCTTCAGTCTGAATTTGCATATGAGCCATTGATGGTTTGCTCCACAGTATGTCTGTGGCCTTGTTTTGGCTGATGATATGGAGCTTTTCCACCATCTGTTTCCACAGATGTAATTAATTTCATTTCTGTGTATTCCATCTGGTGAGGTCCTTTCATCTCAAAAGATATTTGGAATGAACAAATGATAGGTCTTGCAAAATTCTATCATGTGATCTCCATGTTTTCCAACCACTGATCGTTCCTCTTTGTTTCCAATTTTTGCATTCCAATCACCAGTAATTATCAATGTATCTTTCTTGCATTTTTTATCAATTTAGACAGAAGAAGTTAATAAATTATTTCATTTCATCATCACTGGCTTTGTTGGTTTATGCATACATTTGAATAATAGTGATATTAACTGGTCTTCCCTATTTGTTGTTACGTGCCTTGGAGTTGGTTCTGACTCGTAGTGACCCTGTACAGGCTGTAAATCTTTATGGGAGCTGAAAGCCTCATCTTTCTACTGCAGAACAGCTAGTAGTTTTGAACTGCTGACCGTGAGACAGCACAGGTTGACGTGGATTTAAAATTTTCTAATCTTTGTTACTGTGACCATATATTTCTTTTGTTTTTAGCCTTACACAAATGTTGTCCACTATACTGACTTTTTAAAATCAATCAACATGTCACAAATTCACAAATTTAGCTAACTTTCCAGCTTTCCTATATCTTTGTTACACATTAGCAATTTTACTTTAGAAATTCAGAGTAGCCACATGTACAAATCAGTGAACTTCTTCCTTATTCTGGTGGTACCTTATTGTTTATTCATTAACGTTGAACTCAGGATCAAGAACACTATATCTAGGTGAAGCTGTTCTAATACATATGTTGTCTCCTTATTAAAGTACATCACAACCTTTTAAGAATATAATAGACAGGAACTTGATGGCAATATGGCAGACTAGGCAGAAAGGTTATGCAGAACCTATGCAGCAAAGATACAGAAAACTGGATGAAACCAATTGAGAGCATGGTCATGGAACTCTGAGCTCCAGATACAGAGATAAATAAGTGGATTTAGTGCTTACCAGGAGATACAGTTGAATAAATGTGGCAAGAAAAGAGATGACTTCTGATTTGGAGTGGCTGGGACTTGCTGCAGCTATCTTGAGCTTGTGTGAGTGGATTAAGAACCCTATTTGTAACTTGCATAGACAAATGTGAAATTTTGTTTTTCCTTTCCTCTCTGGTTCTGTGCACTTCCTTAATAGCCAAAAGAAAGGCAGGCCTCTGCCAGTGTACAATTCCAGGGAAGGTCCTGTTTTCCTGGCAGGAGGAATTGTGCAGACCCCGAGGATATAAATAATAGCCCCACTCCTGCATGTCCTCCTCCAACTCTGCAAAGTCAGGTCTCGCCAGCCCTTGTCTAGCTCTCACTAGGAGAAGTAGAAGGACAATATACAAGAAGAGGGAAGTCGACAGAAAAATGATGAAGACATATGACTATGCAGGAATGTTTTTTTCAAATGTTTTATTGTGAATTATGTGATAGTTTACATGGGAGAACAGTATCTTTACATTCATTCTATCATGTATCGTTTCATTGCCATGGTTACAATCCTCTCCATGCATCATCAAACAACCAAAGGGTATGCCCTACAAGCATGCCCCTGGTTGTCAGTACACAGCCCCTTTCCTTCCCTGGGTCTAAAGTCCCCAGCCACCACATCTTTCCATGTCATCATCTCTGCCTCCATCACCTGCACCCCTGCTTCTCTGGGGAAGGTCCTGCACTCCGCTCTTCTCCCTTGATCATTCCAGGGACCTCCGGTCCTGGACTTCAGTCAGTCACCTCCCTCCTTTTGCTACACAATGTCTACCTTTCCATTTCCAACCCTCACAGTCAGTCCTGATAACAATTATTCACTATTGTATCACAAGAAACCTATCCCTATCTCCTTTCATTAGCCTGGCCCAGACAGATTGGATACTACTCAGTAGAGATTCTACGTTTGGATACTACTCAGTAGAGATTCTATGTTCCTCCGTACCCTCTAAATCTAGGCTTCCTCTTGAAAGCTTATATGCCAGTCACTTCTTGCCTTTGTAGCCCCTCCATTTTGGGTAGCCAAGTTGCCCATGCCTTTCTAATCTGTGTATCGAGGGGATGGGAATGATCCTTGCTGTGAAGATTTGTTCCCTCTTTTGAGCGACTGCCTCCATAGGTATAGGTCAAGTTCATCAAATTGTATCAGATTACTCTTTTTTCCTCTTCTTTCTTCTTCTAGTTGAGCTCTGTTCATCCAGACATTGAAGCCAGGTCAAGTGGATATTATCTGTAAGTATAGGTGTTCTTATGCATATGCCCTCTCTTCTTATTGGCTGGATGCTTCACTCTCCACTCTAGTTCTCTGTGGCTATGTCACTCACTGACTCTGACCCCATGAGTCTGCAGGTCTTGCCACACTGCTGGCCGACCAGGTCTCCACTCAGGTTCACAGGAGTCTATTGAATGTTATAGGGCTTAGCACACAGCTTTATTGCTGTTTTCCCTCACTTCCCTTTATCAGTGATGAACGTGTTCACCAATCCGAGTGCATGTCTGCTCATGTACTCCCACTGTGTCTTATTCTTGGCAGAGGGTTTGCGCTGAGGGGACCCAACCACTTGCCTTGTTGTCTCCTGGGTGAGCCACTTGCTTGTTCTTGTAGTAATCTTGTCAGACTGCCATTATT
>NW_006408735.1:1364703-1367816 GCF_000296735.1 Chrysochloris asiatica
AGTGACCCTGTACAGGCTGTAAATCTTTATGGGAGCTGAAAGCCTCATCTTTCTACTGCAGAACAGCTAGTAGTTTTGAACTGCTGACCGTGAGATTAGCAGCCCGATTTGTAACCACTATGCTATCAGAGCTCCAGGTCTTCCCTATAGGAGTATGGATATTAAGATATCACGGACAGCATTGTACTTCATAACAGATCTTGATATGTTTTTTTTTATAATGAATGTGATACCATTACTGTTCAATTTGTCTACTCTGGTGTTGCAAACCATGTGATTGTCAGATTCAAAATGGGCAAACCCAGCCCATTTCAGTTCACTAATGCCTAGGATATTGATGTGTATTCATTCCATTTAATTTTTGACAATTTCCAACTCTCCTAGATTTATGCTTTGTACATTCCATGTTATGATTATTAATGGATGTTTCTTTTCATTTTGAATTGTGTCCCATCAGCAAGTGAAGGTCCCGACGGCTTTACTTCCATTCACGTCAACATTGTCAACTCTACTTTGAGGATACAGCTTTTCCTCAGTCACATATTGAGTGCCTTCCCCCCTGAGGGGCTCATCTTCTGGCACTATATGTGACAGTTTTTCACTTCTATTCATAAAGCTTTCAGCCACAGTATTCAAAAGTAGTCTGTTACTCCTTCTTCCTAGTCTGTTTTCATCTAGAAGCTCATCTGAAGCCTGTCCACTATGGGTGACCCTGCTGGTATTTAAAATACCCATGGAAAAGCTTCCAGAATCACAGCAACACCCAAGTCACCACAATACACAAACTGATAGATGAGAGGTGGTTGTACCATGAGTGAACCTTGATTTAAATTTTAACTGATTTTAATGTGTCAATATAATGTCCTCATTTGTAACAAATGAGCTACACCAGTGCAATGTAATATGCGAATAATTGGAAAACTATAAGCAGGGGAGATGAAATATTTGGATAGTCTGTATTTGCTGTGTCATTTTAATATAATCCTAAAATTGCTCTAAAATATAACACATATTGACTTAAATATCATCCTTTTTTTTTTTTAATATTTTGAGTTTGTTTAGCAGTTAACAGTGATATTTAACCTATTTAGTATTGTTATCATAACTGATATGGATTTCACTTCTGCTTATTAGAAGTAGAATGTTTATTATTTCTTTACTTGTGTGTTTTAATTTGATTCTGTTTTCTGTGAATACAAGTATTTTGTATTGAACCTGTTGGTGGATATTTCAATTGTAGCAATCTGATTTCCTTAACTAAATAAATTAGGGACAGCAATGCTCTTGATTCTACTTAAATCATAGTTTGATTGATTTTTTCTTAATTAGATCAATTTTGACATGATTATGAATCTGCTGCACAATAACTCTTTAAAGTGTTAAAGAGAAAAGATACCATTTTGAGGACTAAGGTGCATCTGACCAAGCCTTGGTATTTTCACTCACTTTATAAACATGTGAAAGTTGAGCAATAAATAATGAAGACCAAAGACTTGATGTATTTTAATTTTGTTGTTGAAAAAATATTAAAAATACCATGGACTGTAAGAAGAGCAAGCTAATCTGTGTTGGCAGTACGGCCAGAATTCTCGCTAGAAATCAGGATGGGGAGACTGCGTCTTTTATACTTTGGACATGTTATCAGGAAAAACCAGTTTCTAGAGAAGAACATCATGCGTGATAAAATGGAGGAGGAGTAACAAAGAGAAACTCCCCATGATATAGATTGATATGATGGCAAAAACAATGGGCTCAAATGTAACAATTTTGAGGACGGCATGGGACAAGGTGGTGGTTCATTCTCTTGTTGCTGTGAGTCAGAACCAACACTAATAAAAAATCACATGACTGCTCCATGATAAAGCAATAATATGTTATATTATAAGGGATGACAATGAACCAACTATACAAAAAGCTGAGATGAACAGCATTCCAGGCAATGGAAACAGAAAATACAAATGAACCGTAATTTAAAGGACCTTGATGCATCCTATGATTTGCCAGATATTACAAGCAGATGATAAGCAAAAAGCTGATTAGAATAAAAGTTTTTATATAAATACATGAGTCAGATCACATAGTGGCTTGTAGACCATAATAAAGGATTTGGACTCTAGTACAAATATACAAATTCTTTGGATGTTTTTAAAAAAGGATGTAAAGTAATCTTACGTTGTTTTTAAACTACTGCCTGAGTGTGTTGAAAAGAATATATTGTCAAGTGGAAGAGTGGAGAATAATTAAGAGATAATAGTGTCATTTTAATTATAGACACTAGTGGATTAAACCATGTGGTAAAATGAGCTTGAGAGAAAATTTAGGAACATAAGTCTTTATAAAAAACAGAATGGACAGAAACTTCCAAAGAACTGGAATTAAAAAGTGAGAAAAGACAGGAATTATGATTTTCAGATTTGGTATTTGAGTGAGCCATTTCTTATAATATGGAAGAATGATAAAGGGGCAGACTTGTAGTGATTTACTACAGGTTCAAGGAATGGAGCCTGTGCTAAATCTGAAGTGATTGGGAGTTATCCAAATGGAAATGCAGGAAATTGTTATTATTCACAGTAATTATTTTGTTAAGCATCCATGGACACTGCATTAGCAAACACTGAACAGTTCCTACACAGAGAAATATAGGGTTAGGTTACTGTAAGCATTTTGTCACAACATTTTATGCATAGCGAATTAATGAAAATAAAATAAGTCAGGGAAATAATTAAACAAAGATAAAACACTCTAAATTTTATATAAACTTAAGTTAAAGATTACTTTTGATGATGCTTCTGGGTATATGATGAAGAAGTGCATTGTGTGATTAAAACTTTCAATATTGGTTTGCCTTATGAAAACCAAATGGCAGCTTGCTGAAACATTCCACATAACCTTCTTCCTGTATAATACTTAGCAAGCATTTTTTTCAATTCTCCTGCAGCTCCTTCATCTGCAGAATCTAATTCATGTATAAGTTAACATATACTCACATTGTACCACCTTTTGAAATATATGAGAAACAGACAGCACAGGTTGACGTGGATTTAAAATTTTCTAATCTTTGTTACTGTGACCATATATTTCTTTTGTTTTTAGCCTTACACAAATGTTGTCCA
>NW_006408735.1:1368861-1369618 GCF_000296735.1 Chrysochloris asiatica
CAGGAATGTTTTTTTCAAATGTTTTATTGTGAATTATGTGATAGTTTACATGGGAGAACATTATCTTTACATTCATTCTATCGTGTATCGTTTCATTGCCATGGTTACAATCCTCTCCATGCATCATCAAACAACCAAAGGGTATGCCCTACAAGCATGCTCCTGGTTGTCAGTACACAGCCCCTTTCCTTCCCTGGGTCTAAAGTCCCCAGCCACCACATCTCTCCGTGTCATCATCTCCGCCTCCATCACCTGCACCCCTGCTTCTCTGGGGAAGGTCCTGCACTCCGCTCTTCTCCCTTGATCATTCCAGGGACCTCCGCTCCTGGACTTCAGTCAGTCACCTCCCTCCTTTTGCTACACAATGTCTACCTTTCCATTTCCAACCCTCACAGTCAGTCCTGCTAGCAATTATTCACTATTGTATCACAAGAGACCTATCCCTATCTCCTTTCATTAGCCTGGCCCAGACAGATTGGATACTACTCAGTAGAGATTCTACGTTCCTCCGTACCCTCTAAATCTAGGCTTCCTCTTGAAAGCTTATATGCCAGTCACTTCTTGCCTTTGTAGCCCCTCCATTTTGGGTAGCCAGTGTCCAAGTTGCCCATGCCTTTCTAATCTGTGTATCGAGGGGATGGCAATGATCCTTGCTGTGAAGATTTGTTCCCTCTTTTGAGCGACTGCATCCATAGGTATAGGTCAAGTTCATCAAATTTTATCAGATTACTCTTTTTTCCTCTTCTTTCTTCTTCTA
>NW_006408735.1:1379000-1380221 GCF_000296735.1 Chrysochloris asiatica
TTGTATTATCTTGTCTTCATTGTTGTTATTGTTGCTAAGTACATAGGGTTTCTGGGGAGTGATTGGTGAGTTTGAATCGCTGACCATGTGGTTCAAATCAACCTTGTGGTCAAATGCTTATCCTATAGCACCATATCAGGATGGATATTATCCTATCATAGACAGTATTATATGTCTAGATATATCTTGAAATGTTCTTTTTGTTCAAGAATATTATGTCTTTTCAATTTATCTTTACTAGTAAAGCAAACTATGTAATTGTCAGATTCAAAATGGCCACCATCAGTCTTTTTCAGCTCACTAATGCCAAGGCTATCAATGTGAATGTGTTCTATTTAATTGTTGTCAGCTTCCAATTTTCCTAGATTCATACCTCATACATTTCATGTTTTAATTATTAATGGATATTTGCAGCTTGATCTCCTCATTTTGAGTTGCATCCCACATACAAATAAAGGTCCCAAAAGCTTTACTCCATTCATTTAATCACTGTCAACTCTGCTTGAGGCAACTCCTCCCCAATTGTATTTTAAGTGCCATCCAACTTGAGGATTCCATAATCTGCCCTATATCTAACAATATATTGGTGCTATTTATAATGTTTCAATAGTCAAAATTCTGGTGCTATCTGACAGGGTTTCACTGCTATTCATAATGTTTTCAGTGGCTAAACATTCAGAAGTAGTGACCCCCTCCTTCTTTCAAGACTAACTTAATCTGGAAGCTCATCTTAAACTTGTTCACCATGGGTAGCCCTACTGATATTCAATATTTTGGTGACATCGTTTCTAGCATCACAGCAAAATGCAAGCCTATAACAGTGTGACAAACTGAGATGTGAGTGGTAGACAGGGATGTCTATAAAGGCTAGAAGCGATAAAGGTAAATAGTGATAAATATACAATCTTGGCCATATTTTTGGAATTACTGATCCTTCATCTTTATTTCCAACATTTCCATGCCAATCACCAGTAATTATTAATGCATTTTGATTGCATGTTTGATCAATTTTGACTGAAGAAATGAGTCAATTTCATCATCTTTGGATTTAATGGTTGATATAAGGAGCTCTGGTAGCGTAGTGGTTACGAATCGGGCTGCAAACCTTAAGTTAGCGGTTCGAAACTACCAACAGCTCCGTGGGAGAAAGATGAGGCTTTCTACTCCCATAAGGATTTACACCCTCGGAAACCCTGTACAGGGTCGCTATGGGTCGGAACC
>NW_006408735.1:1380846-1383050 GCF_000296735.1 Chrysochloris asiatica
TTTTTGCGTCTATGTTCATGAGTGATATTGGTCTGTAATTTTCTTTGTTAGTGATGTCCTTCCTGATTTTGTTATGAGGGTTATGCTTGCTTCATAAAAAGTGTTAGGAAGTTTTCCATCCTCTTCTATCTTCTTGAATAATTTGAGTAGAATTGGTGACAGCTCTTCCCTGAATGTTTGGTACAACTCACCAGTGAAGTCATGTGGGCCTGGACTTGTTTTTGTTGGGAGTTTTTTATGATCTGATCAATTTCTTCTTTTGTTATGAGTCTGTTCAAGTTTTTTACTTCACTCTGTGCAAGTTTAGGTAGGCCATGTTTTTCTAAAAATGTATCCGTCTCTTCTAAGTTTTTGAATTTGTTGGAGTACAGCTCTTAATTTTGTTGTTGGTGTCAACTCTTCGTAGTATTCTGTTATTATCATTTTGATTTCATTTGGTTCCATTGTTACAACACCATGTGGCTTCTAATGAGAGTTATTTTTGTCTTCTCCCTCTTTTCTTTTGTTAGGTTTGCCAATGTCAATTATATTAATCATTTCAAAGAACCAGCTTTTTGTCCTGTTGATTCTTTCTATACTTTTTCTGTAAAAATCTCATTTTTTTCCTGCTCTTATATTTATTATTTCTTTTCTTTGGGTGACTGTAGGTTCTCTTTTTTGTTCTGTTTCTAATTGTTGTAGATACTGTGTTAATTTTGATTCTTTCTTCTTTTTTGACATGTGCTTTTATCTCAATAAATTGTCCTCTCAGCGCCGCTTTTGCTGTGTCCCAAAGATTTTGGTATGCTCTGTTTTCGTTCTCATTTGTTTCTAGGAACTTTCTGAATTCTTCTTTTACCCAGTCACTTTTCAGCAGAGTGTTATTCAGTTTCCATGTATTTGACTTGATTTCCTTGGTTTTCATATTGTTGATTTCTAGTTTGATAGAATTGTGGTCCGAAAACATGCTTTGTAGTATTTTGATGTTTGTAAATTTATGGAGGTTTGATTTGGAACTTAACACATGGTCAATTCTGGAGAATGCTCCATGTGCACTGGAGAAGAATGTATATAGTGCTGTTGTTGGGTTGAGTGCTCCATATGCATCTATGAGGTCAAGTTGGTTGATTGTGCTGTTTAGTTCCTCTGTAACTTTGTCAAGTTTCTTTCTGGTTGTTCTGTCCCGTTTCAAAAGTGGTGTATTAAAATCTTCCGCTAAAATTGTAGATTTATCTATTTCTTTCTTCAATTTTAGTAGGGTTTGCTAAAAATATATCTTGGTGCTCTTTCATTAGGAGCGTAGATATTTGTCATGGTTAATTCATCTTACTCAATTGACCATTTAATCAAGAGATAGTGTCCTTCTTTATCTCTTATGCTGGTTTTTGTCTTAAAAGTTTATGTTGTCAGAGATTAGTATTTCCACTACTACTTGTTTGTTATTGCAGTTAGCGTGGTCTATTTTTTTTTCCCCCATCCTTTTAACTTTTAGTCTGTGTGTATGTGTGTTTGTGTATAAGGTGTGTCTCTTGCTGGCAGCTTCCCTTTTCAGAGACTGTCCTACTTGACTCTGTTTCTGCTGCCTCCAAAATTGGAAGTCTCTAGGTTCCCTCTTGAATGCTTGTTAGAAAGTCACTTCTTGCCTTTGTAGCCCTCCCACTCCCATTTTGGGTAGACAATGTCTAAGTTTCCCATCCCTGTCAACCCTGTGTTCCATCTACCTTCCTTTGATGTTTCTGTATCATTCAATAATTTGCCCAGAAAATCCTTCATTAATGAAAGTCAAGGTTTGAATTTCTCTTCAGTTCCTCCAGCTTGAGAAGTGCTAAGCATGTTCTTCCTTTTTGGTTTTCTGATGCCAGATTTTGCACGTTTTGTTGTCATATTTGACTTTGTCTTCACTTTTGAAATTTTCTGTTCAGTTCTTGGACCTCCTCATTTCTTCCATTTGCTTTAACATCTCTATGCTGGAGAGCCAGTTATTTATTATTATTGACTACACAAAGGCTTTCAATTGTGTGGATCATGACAAGCTATGGACAACATGAGGAAGTATGAGTGTTCCAGTACACTTAATTGTACTTCTCAGAAATCTGTACCTAGATCAAGAAGCAGTTGTTCAAACAGAGCATGGGAACACTGAGTGTTTTAAAATTGGGAAAGGTGTGCGAAAAGGTTGTGTTCTTTCACTATACTTATTCAACCTGTATGCTGAGCAAATAATA
>NW_006408735.1:1383616-1385371 GCF_000296735.1 Chrysochloris asiatica
GTTCCCCAATGAGATGGATCAGCCAGGTGGCATCATTGATGGCGTCAAGTGTGGCAGCGGTAGTGAGGTTGGCCCAGGATCGGACGTTGTTTCCTTCTCCTGTGCATGGGGTCACTATGAGTGGATTCCGACTCGATAGCACCTGACAACAACAACAACAACAACAACAACGTGCTGGAGAACAAATTTCAGTGTCTCTTCTGACATTCATTTTGATCTTTTCTTTCTTTCTTGTCTTCTTAATGATTTTTTGCTTTCTTCATGTATGATGCTCTTATGTCATCCCACAACTCATCTGGACTTCAGTCTTTAGTGTTTAGTGTATAAAATCTATTAAATATTGAAATAAGCAAATCACTGGTTTTACATAATTCTATCATGTGATCTCCAGCACCATTTCTATCACCAAGGCCATATTTAACAACTACTGATCCCGCCTCTTTGTGTCCAACCTTTACATTCCAATCACCACTAATGATTAATACATCTTGATTGCATTTTTGATCAATTTCAGATTGAAGAAGTTGGTGGAATTCCTCTGTTTCATCCTTACTGGCTTTATTGGTTGGTATATAAATTTGAATAATAGTGGTATTAACTGGGCTTCCCTTTAGGTGCATGGATATTATCCTATCACAGACAGCATTGTACCTCATTACTGATCTGAATATGTTCATTTTGACAATGAATCCAACACCATTCCTCTTCAATTTGTGATGGTTGGTGTAGTAAATCATGTGGTTGTCAAATTCAAAATGGCCAATACCAGTCCATTTCAGCTCACTAATGCCTAAGATATTTATGTTTATATGCTCCATTTCATTTCTGACCATTTCCAATTTTCCTAGATTCATACTTCATATGTTCCATGTTCTGATTATTAATGGATGTTTACAGCTTTTTCTCCTCATCTTGAGTTGTGACCTATCAGCAAAGGAAGGTCCAGTGGGCTTTATTCCTGCAGGCTTTTCTACATTTTTGTCATTTCTACTTTGAGGAGGAAACTCTTCCCTAGTCACGTTTTGAATGCCTTCCAACTTGATGGGCTCATTTTCTGACACTATATCTGACAGTGTTTCTCTTTTATTCATATGTTTTTCAGTGACTAAATATTCGGAAGTAGTTTGTCTCGCCTTCTTCCTGTCTGTCTTCATCTGTAAACTCATTGGAAACCTGTCGACCATGGGTGATCCTGCTGGTATTAAAATACCATGGCATAGCTCCAAGAAACACAGCCACTCACAAGCCACCACAGTACGACAAACTGACAGATGCATGGTGGATACGAGAATATGGATTGAGGGATATCATTGCTGACATCAGATAGATCTTTTTTGAAAGCAGAGGATACCAGAAAGATGTTTTCCTGTGCTTTAATGTGTATACAAAGGCTATTGATTGTGTGGATCATGATAAGCTATGGGCAACCTTGCACAGAATATGTATTGCAGACACTTAATTGGGCTCATGAGGAATCTGTACATAGACAATGAAGCAGTCACTTTAGCAGAACAAGTGGTAGTTGAATGGTTAAAAATTAGGAAAAGTATGCATCCATGTTGTATTCTTTCACTATACTTATTCAAGCTGTATGCTGAGCAAATAATCCATGAAACTGGATTCTATGATTCTATGATCAAGAATGTGACATTAGGATCAGAGGAAGACTCATTAAGAACCTGCAGATTATACAATCTTTTATGCCGAATGCAAAGAATAGTTAAAATACTTCTGATGAAGATCAAAGACCATAGG
>NW_006408735.1:1385556-1396683 GCF_000296735.1 Chrysochloris asiatica
TTTCTGCACAAGATCTCTTTCAGTGTTGGAAAGCAAAGGCATCATTTTGAGGATTAAGATGTGCCTGACCAAAGCCATGGTATTTAACATAGCTTCATATGCATATGAATTTGTACAATGATTAAGGGATACCAAAGAAGAATTGATGCAATTGAGGTCTATATTGGAGAAGAATATTAAACGTATCATGAATTGTCAGAAGAACAAACAAATCTGTGTTGGAAAAAGTGCACCCATGGTACTCCTTAAAAACCAGTATGTCCAAACTCCATCTTTCATACTTTGGACATGTTATCAGAAGGCAACTGTCCCTGGTGAAGGACATCATGGTTGGTAAACTGCAGCATCACTGGAAAAGAGGAAGACTCCCAAGGAGATGCATTGACACAGTGACAGTGACAAAGGCCTTAAGCATGGTAGCAATTTTAAGGATGGTCCAGGACTAGACAGTCTTTCATTCTGTTATACATAGGGTTTCTATGGGTCATAATTATATGATGGCACCTAGCAACAGCAACAATACTACCTTGAAAAATAATGTCCTGTGTGTAGATACGTGGACAGAGACACATGCTGAATGGTTACAGGAGGAAGAGTGGAATCTATATAAATATATTCATATATCCCATATATATATAAAAGTTTAAAAGAGAATATTGGTATACGAGTGTTTACCTTTCCTGCAAACACAACTGTGAATGTGTTGTAGCATACAACAGACAAAATGATGGAAACTACTGAGATATTATCAAATATCTTAAGACAATAAGTATCTGGATCTAGGGGCTCAGAGCCATCGTCTCAGGGGACACCATGGTCAATTGTCATACCATATTATGTTCTATAGCCTACTTCTATGAGTAGTGTCAGGTACATTAAATGCTCATGAGTGATCTTGGTTGGTGCAGCTATTGGTTTCTCTATGTCTGGAAGAAAGAAGATTAATGAGATCTGAAGATGCTTGGAATCGATTAGTGTAACAGACTAATGGAACATATATGGACATCAGTCTCCAGGACCTGAGACCAGAAGAACTAGATAGTGCCCAGCTACCACTTACAACTACTCAGGAAATGATCACATTAGAAAATCCTGGATAGAGTTACAGAATTGTGGTACAAAACTTAAAATTACTTAGTCAAAAAAGATCTGGCTTACCAGTTAGAAAGATACTGGAGAAATCTAAGACTATGATTCTTGACCACCCTTCAGGTCTGGGAAGGAACCTATCCTTTTAGTCCCATTTTTATCCAAGCAGTAGATAAGTATGTACAGGGAAGAACAACATTAGTAAGGTATGCTCACTATGAATGATGGAATGGCCAATCCTTCAAAATCAAAAGGGTAACATATACCTAACGACAAAGTTGAGAAGGGATGGGAAGGTGTCTGGAATGGAAATTGGAACCACAGGGAGGATGTGGGATTATTGTTGCTTTATGGAGGGTATTGTAACTATTGAGATAAAACAAAGTGTTTTATTTGTTGAATGGATTGTCTGTAAATCTTCACTCAATTCATAATAAAATGTTTTTTTTTTAAGAAATATAAAACATGAAAAAAATAACAACAATAAATTGGAACTCTGATATGTATTAAATGAACCACTCAGAAGCAGGAATGGGGGATGTCACTGCCACCAAAGAAGAGCTTGGTGTAGAGTATGTCCTGTGGACCTGCAATCTCTCTGCACTGCACCTCCTCAACCCACAGAGAGAAAACTTCAACACCAGAGGAGTGTAGAAGGAGCGATTGCAACAGAACCAAGAAACAGAACATGAGACAGATTGCTGGGATTCCCGGCCCACAGAGTATGTAAAACTGAGTTACTTTGGGCAGGAGATTTGCTTGCAGAGTTTGGAAGCTCCAGAAATGTAACTGTAGGAGCTAGGATTTCAAACCCACAGAACGAGAGCTGAGTGACTTCTAATGAAGCTTATGGTGGAGTGGTGTGTACTGTGGGCATTTATCAGCAGCCCTAAAAAGCTTTGTAGCATTGTCAGAGCAGGACAGAAGCCAGACCATGGGGCTGGAGGACAGAACGAGGTCTGCCTGCCAGCATGGTGGAGAAGAGACTGTCCTGACTGGAAGAACTGTGAACTGAACTCTTCTGACCCTGAATTGTAACATACAAACTCCATGAATAAAAGTCATAACTACTAAAATGAAAACAAAAATAATATAATAGATAGCACTTCAGGCCATGCTTGAGGAAGGGGATGCCTTTAAACAGAAATATTGCAAACAAAAATGAAAACAAAACAAAAAACAGAAAAAAAAAAGACTAAATAGAGTTCAAAAAGGACATTTATTTACATTATGAGAGCTAAAAAAAAGAAGACAGATATGTCCTTCTACTGGGAACATGAATGTCAGATAACTCATTTTTTTTTTTTTTCCATGCTGAGTATACCTACAAATGACCATAAAAGTACCACAAGTACTGGTTTAGCAGTTGTAAATAAATTGTAGAGAGTAGACAAATTTAAAACTAGAAAATCCATAAATAATGAGGATTGGCTGTATTAAGCAGCTAGTTAGATAAATAATTTTGGAATTCAGAGTAGAAATCTGGGGAAGATGAGAGCACAGTGATCAATAAATGTGGATGTAGATGCAGAAAAGAGAAAGGATGTATTTATATATCTAGCTCTAGACATCTACATTGTTGTTGTTGTTGTTAGGTGCCATCTAGTCAGTACCAACTCATAGCGACTCTATGTATAACAGGACAAAACACTGCCCCATCCTGGGCCAACCTCACATTTGTTTCCACATTTGAGTCCATTGATTCTGCCACATTGCAAATCCATCTTGCTGGGGGTCTTCCTCTTTTTCTCTGACCCGCCACCTCACCAAACATGATATTCTTCTCCAGCGATTAGTCCCTACTGACAATATGTCTGAAGTATGAGAAACGAAGTTTGGCCATCCTGGAATCTAAGGAAAACTCTGGTTGTGCTTCTTCCAACACAGATCTGTTGGTTCTTTTGGCAGCCCATGGCACTTTCAATATTCTCCTCCAACATCATAACTCAAATGCATCAATTATTCTACAATCTTCCTTATTCACTGTCCAGCTTTCGTATGCATATGAGGTTATTGAAAATACCATGGCTTGAGTAAGGCACACATTGGTCCTCAAGCTGACATCTTTGCTCTTCAACACTTTAAAAAGGTCTTGTGCAGCAGATTTGCCTAATGGAATATGTTGTTTGATTTCTTGACTGCTGCTTCCATGAGTATTGACAGTTGATCTAAGAAGAATGAAGTCCTTGACAACTTCAATCTTTTCTCCATTGATAAAAATGTTGTTTATTGGTCCAGTGGTGAGGATTTTTGTTTTCTTTTCCTTGAGATGCAATCCATATAGAAGGCTGTGGCTTTGATCTACAACAGTAAATATTTTAAGTCCTCTTCACTTTCAGCAAGCAAAGTTGTATCATCTTCATATCACAGGTTGTTAATGAGTCTTCCTCCAATCCTGATGCCATGTTTTTCTTCACAGAACCCAGCTTCTTGTATTATTTGCTCAGCATACAGGTTGAATATGTGTGGTGAAACAACACAACCTTATCGCATACCTTTCTTAATTTTAAAACATTCAGTGTTCCCATATTCTGTTTCAACAGCTGCCTCTTGGTACATGTACAGATTCCTCATGAGCACAATTAAGTGCTCTGGAATACTTATACTTCTCAATGCTGTACATAGCTTGTCATGATTCACACAATCAAAAGCCTTTGTGTTTAAAGCACAGGTAAACATCTTTCTGGTATTCTCTGCTTTTGGCCAAGATCCATCGAACATCGGCAGTGATATCCCTCATTCAACATTCTCTTCTGAATCCGGCTTGAACCTCTGGAAGTTCTCTTTCAATGTATGATTGTAGCAGTTTCTGTATTACCTTCAGCAAAACTTTACTTGAATGGGATATCAAAGAGAGTGTCCGATGATTTACACATTCCGCTGGGTCACCTCTCAATACTTGTAAATTCTAATAAGATAATTTTAAAAAGATACTCTTGAGTGAATTCATATATAAGAAATTCTTAGCTCATGATATGAATGAAAGAATTATATTAGAGAAGGAAGGAAGTACACACATACTCAAACCTCTGGTTTGCACATTGAAAATGTATTTCTAATATTGGAAATTTGTCAGCATTTATGGACATATAAGCTTAGGGAAGAAAAGGTTAAATTTATAATTATGAAAAGTAGGCAATTTAAAAAGTCGAAGACCTATTAAGTGTCATAAATCAAAGGGATGCATCATCAATAAACAGATAAGCTAAATGTTAGTCCTCAATTCTCCCTCATCTCCCATATTTCAAATCTCAAAATGTTAGTTATTGTATGGATGAAAATATCTTTCGTAAATACTTGTAGACATTCTCATCTTTAGAAATGTTACCAATTTTTATTTCACATTGTTTCTTAGCTTTGAAAAAACTCTATTCAGATATAAAATTTAAAATGTCCCACGCTGGTAGTTGTACAAAAGACATAGAGGTGGTGTCTGTCCTCTGGCTTGACAAGGAGGAAGAAGGAGCGTCACCATTCCACATCAGTCCAAGGCTGATTCATGTGAGGCTGGGGTCAGATATGCCTCCACCTGCCGGTATTTTTACAATTCTAACATCAGCCATCCCTTTCTCAACAATCTCTGCTTCTCAGCTACGTTTGGTAATTCGTTGCAATGACCACAAGAATTCACAAATGATATTCATGGTTATCAGGCATATTAGAGAAGTTAACAGGTTACATTCAAGATCAAAAATGTTTAAAACACTGTAAGCACATCTTGCTGTGGTCCTAGGCTTCTGCCTACTCGGGCAATGTTGCAAAGTTCTTTTAGAGCTGCCAATAAATGTCCAAAGGTCACTCCATATGTCATGCATGTAAATAATTGAAATGAAGTAACAGAAACATTTAAGTCCAAACCCACTGCAAATGGGCTATTTCTGACTCATAGCAAACTTGAATAGGATTTCTGGGACTGTAAACCTTCACAGAAGCAGAAAGCTTCATTTTTTTCCTGTGGAATTGTCGGTGGGTTACTAACCTGTGGTTAGCAATACAGTGCTTATCCAATAGTACCACAGGGCTACTTACATGTGGATTACATTTAAGTAAAGTATAAAAATAGGTAAACAAAGAAATATATTGGTAAATGTTCTACATATTAAGTTTGGGTTTTAACCACGATTCTTGTTGGTAGCAGTTCAGTGTTTATCCTACAGCACTTCAAAGAATATATGTTTAAAGCATATATAGGCATCTAAAGCTATGGGTCGGAACCGACTCGATGGCACTTAACAACAACAACAACAAAGTATATTTTTACCCCTGTTGGGTTGGGAGGAAACTGAGATTGAGAAAGAACAAAATTGGTTTCTGGGTTATAACAATGTATTTCTTGACGCAAATGATGAGTTAGAGAGCTTTGTTTTGTTGCCTTTCTTTTGACAGCAGATACATTCTCATATATACTCTGTGTGCTTACTGTATGAAGACTTGTTATGGTGCCATAGAATAAGAAATCAACCTCAAGGTCAGTTTGAACCACAAGGTCAGTGGTACAGTCACCAGTTGCTCCTCAGAAACTCTTTACGGGATCGCTGTGAGTTGCAACCGACTCAACAGCACTTAACAAAAACAGCAACAATGCTTACTGTATATGATAATTCTTTTATTTTTAATTATAATTGAAATATAAAAGAAAGATATATATGTAGCTACATACCTGTGTCTAGTTGACTCTGACTCATGTTTACTCATGTATAAAGCAGAACAAAATATTGTTTGGTCCTATACCATCCTCATAATCATGAGCATGCTTCAGTTCATCCACAACATTGTGGATGTTGTGCCAATATATCTCGTAGAGAGTCTCTCTCTCTCTCGGTGGCCTTCTATTTTACCGAATATAATGTCTTTTCCCAGAAAGTAATCCTCTTTATGGCATATTCAAAGCAAGTTAGTTGAAATTGTACTATTGTAATCCATGAGGTTTTTGTAAACTGTAATTTGGAAGTAAATGCCAGAATTTTCTTCCTAGTCTGTCTTCATTTGGAAACGCTGATTTAAAAAATATATATATTATAAATGTATCTAATATATACATTAGATAAACATACAAATTATATAAATAGACTTACTTAAATATAAATATCCACTGAAAATTTAGTTTAATAATTCATATGGCAATATATGATTTCTATATATTTTCAATTACTTCATTTCTTCTAAATAAAAATATAGACTTAAACAATATTATGTGCATTCTTAAATATATAATACATACTTATATGAGATTAATATAAATATAAGAATTATATACTCACTTTATATTAAATGGTTAGTATTGAGTGTTTTCTAAATGCAAATACTATTGGTATATTTATATATCAGCACATAGTTCTGTTATTGCTAAGTGATGTTGAGTTGGTTCCAACTCATAACGCCCCTGTATAGGGTTTCTGAGGAGCGCTGGTGGGTTTCAACCGCCAACTGCCAGTCCAGTGCTTATGCTACAGCGCAGCTCCAGGATCCCATATAAACACAAAGACTTGGTATGATATGTATATAATATGCTTCAACTTAAAAATTACTGAAGCAGACATTTTTCATTTGCAATTTGTATGGTGTGGCACTGCGGGTTAATGTGCTGGATTGTAAGATCGGTTTGAGCTGCAAAGTTGGAGGTTCAAGCTCACTATCTGCTCCTTGGAAACCCTATGCAGGGTCGCTATGATTCTGTCCCAACTCGTTAACTTAACAACAACAAATAAGCACAAAGAGTTAGTATAATCTTCAAATTGTTTGCCTCTTAATTTAAAAGTTAATCAGATACCTTTAAATAACAGGAGCATGGGATTAAAAGGCACTTTTAACACCAATAGTGATATATAATCAAATGAATATTGAAAGTATTAATATAGTTATTTTTTTATGACACATAAAAGACTATTTCATTTTTAAGATCAGTTTTAATTGTGTACATTGACTCATTATAACTTTTAAATTATAGAACTCACTTTCATATATTTTAGTTATAGATATCTAGTAGAAAATTATTTAACACATTCCTTTTTCTTTTCTTTTTTATTGTGAAGTAGCAAGTTGTAGGTTTAACTAAAATTTTTCTATAAAATGAATAAATTTGAGACTGGAAGTTTGACGTGGGTTGTAAGGAAATTACTAGAAGTGGAGGCAGAATCAGATGGACTAGTACATTGTTTGAGGAAGCTGCTATGTGAACTCCCACAAAAAACATGCCATGCTGACAGTCAAGAAAGAAAAATTGGGGATTTGTGGGTAGCAGGTGTCATGGGTTAGAAGAGGAAACAATTTTCAAAATACTACATATCTGACAAATAAAATTGTTCTACAAATGCTAAGAAATCCTTCTGAATATGGTAATGTGACTTGACTGGAAAATTGTTGAGCATGGGGGCAAATTGAAACACATGCATATATGGTGCTTCACCATGATTTCCTTAGAATCATGTAATGATTAAAATTTAAAAAAAATATATATGCTTTATATCTTCAGTGACATATAAGAACACTTTCAAAGTGTGTAACTATGTGCCATTACACCACTGGAAAATTTCTGGGCACTTTGTCTTAAGTCAAATTCAATATAGTAATGACAATTTCATGAGAGTTATTAAGTATTGTTATAAAATAATACTAACTTTTTAAAGCAATAATAACAAAATGTGATAATTGTTTATTGTTTTGTGTGTGTGTGTTTTTTTTTTTTACTTTTTATTATGAATTGAGTGAAGGTTTACAGAGTATATCATGAGTTTTACATTCAACAAATCACATATTTTGCTTCATTGCACTGTTTACAATCCTCTCCATGTACTAACAGTGAACAGTATTTACCTCTGTTCACTTTAGCTACGACATTCCCCCATGTACTCTGCTACCTTCATGTTTCCTTTACTTACTGCCTGCCCTGTCACCCATGTTAACATGTATTTACCTTCTAGCCTGTGAATAATTTTCCTTCTTCTTTAACCTTCATAATCATCATAGATCATATCTTTTATAAAGAAAGCAAAACTTTTCTTAACTTTTTACAATTTGGTCTCATAAAATATTTGTCATTTATTAATGAATAATTTCATTCAGTGTAATGTCCATCCTATTGTGATGCATTCATTATTATTCTTCAACATCATAAAGTATTCCATTATGTGTATGTATCAAAGTTTGTTTGACCCTTCTTCTATACATAGGCATTTAGGCTGTTTGTATCCTTTTGATGTGTCTCTTGTATGTTCTATGTATCAGAACCAACTTAATGGCACTTAACAAGAAAAACACAGTATTTTTGCAATTTCTTATTTCTTTCTTCAAATTTGTTTATCTTACCTTCATTTTATTATTATTTCAACTGTTTATAAACTGTTTTGAAATGTGCAATCTAAAATCTGTTATTAATAACTGGTTATTGAATGATGGCTTCCAAGATTTTTCCATGTCACAGCTGAAATGAGAAGTACTGTTTGATTTCTTTAAATCACCAGTCATTAATGAGATTTTAAGTTGCACATTTCAAAACAGCTTAGAACATGCAAAATCAGAATGAAATCTTTTTTTAATATAAAAGATATACAGAGTATGACAGAATATAAAATGAAAGGTTTATAAAATGATTAAGAAAATGAGAATTAACAAATTATCTTGGACCCATCAGAAAACTATAGTTTGAGGGGAAAACTTCATCCTGAAACCTGTATATCATAGAAACATTTTTATAATTTCTATGTACCTTCTTTGTGTTGCATGCCTACTTTTTAAGAGATTGAATGACAATCTCCCCATTATACAATGTTTTTCACTCTATGGTGATGGAATCTAAGTGTGACCTTGCTAGTTTATATAGAATATGGCCAATTGTCAGTTATAAACTAATTTAACTTTCTTACCTAATTTACTGCCTCACAATAATTTTTGTTGTTGTTCAGTACTGTCAAGTCAGTTCCAACTTGTAACCCTCTGCACACCAGAACAAAACACTGCATGGTCCTGCACCATCCTCACAATTGTTACACTTGAGTCCATTGTTGCTGCCACTGTGCCAGCCTATCTCACTGGGGTTCCTCTTTCTCATTGACTCTAATATTTTACCAAGCATGATGTCCCTTTCCAGTGATTCGACCCTCCAGATAATATGTCAAAAATATCAGAGACAAAGTTTCTCCATCCAAACTTCTAAAAAGCATTCTGACTGTGCTTCTTTCAACACAGATTTGTTTGTTCTTCTGTCAGTGCATGGTACTTTAAATATTATTCTCCAACACCATAACTCAAATACATCAATTCTCCTATGGTCTTCCTTATTCATTGTCCAATTATCGCATGCAGATGAATGCTATAGGATAACCACTCAACCACAAGGTTGATTTGAACCATAAGTTTGGCAGTTCAAACTCACCAGCAGTTCCTCAGAAGCCCTATAGAGGGTCACAATGAGTCAGACTCAATTTGACAGCACTTAACAACAGCAATGACAACAATGGGGCTATTGAAAATACCATGGTTTAGGCCAGGTACACTTTAGTCCTCAATTGGTCATCTTTGTTCTTGAACACATTAAAAGCAGTCTTGTGCAAAATATTCGTCTAATGCAATTTCTCATTTGATTTCTTAACTGCTGCTTCCATGAATGTTGCTAGTGGATTCCAGTAGAATGAAGTCTTTGACAACTTCAGTCTTTTCAATATTTATTATGATGGTATTTACTAATTCTGTTGTAAGGATTTCTGTTTTCTTTACATTGAGGTGCAACTCATACTAAAGGCTGTGACCTTTGATCTTCATCAGCAAGTATTTTAGGTCTTCTTCACTTTCAGCAAGCAAGCTTGTATTATCTGCATATTTCAGGTTCTTAATGAGTCTCCCTGCAAACCTAATGCCATGTTCTTCTTAATGTAATCTAACTACGTGGATTATGTGTTCATCATACAGATTGAATAAGCATAGTGAAAAATTACAACACTGACATACAAATTTCCTATTTTAAAGCATTCAGTATCCCCTTGTTCTATTTGAATGACTGCCTCTATGCGCAGGTTTTTCATTAGCACAATTCAGTTTTTGGAACACCCATTCTTCCGTTCTATAATGTTATACATAGCTTGTCATGATTCACAAAGTCCAAAGAGTTTTCATACTCAATAAAGCATGGGTAAACATCTTTCTGGTATTTATTGCTTTCAGTCAAGATCCATCTGACATGAGCAATGATATTCCTAGTTCCTAGTTCTCATATAAATCTGTTTGAATCTCTGACAGTTCCCTGCCTATGTACGTTTTCAGCCTTTCAAATTTGTCTTTAGCAAAATTTTACTTATATTGATATTGATGATGTTGTCTGATAATTTCCTCATTCCACTGCATCACCTCTTTTTGGAATGGGCACACATATGGATCTCTTCCAATCAGTAGATCATGTAGCTGTCTTTAAAATTTCTTGGCATAAATCTATGAATGCCTTCAGTGCTTCATTAGTTTGTTGTAAGATTTCAATTTGTATTCCATCAGTTGCTGTAGTCATGTTCTTTGCCAAAGCCTTCTGTGCACCTTGGACTTTTTCCTTCAGTACCACTGGCAGTTAATCATATGCTACCTTTTGAAATAGTAGAACATTGACATTTTCTTTTTGGTACAATGACTGTGTTTTCCTTCCCTCTTCTTTGATGCTTTCTGTATCATTCAGTATTTTGTTCATAGAACTCTCAATATTGCAAGCCAATATTTGAAGTTTTTCTTCATCCAGCTTGAGAAATGCTGAGTGTGTTCTTTTTTTTTCCTTTTGGTTTTCTGATTCCAAGTATGTATATATTTCATTGTAATACATGATTTTGTACTCTAAAGCTGTCACTTAAATTTTTCTGTTCAATTCTTTGACTTCCTCAGTTGTTCCATTTGTTTTAGGATCTCTACACTGGATAGCTAGCTTCATAATCTTTTCTGACATACATTTTGGTATTTTCCTTCTGTCTTGTCTTCTTAATGACCCTTTGCTTTCTTTCTGTACTATGCTTTTTATGTCACCCTACACCTCTTCTTGTTTTAAGTCATAAATATCTAATGCATCAA
>NW_006408735.1:1397168-1398236 GCF_000296735.1 Chrysochloris asiatica
ACAGAAAGTTTTGTACTTCAAGTTAGATTTTGAAGTGTTCTTTTTGATCATAATTTTGTTGGCATTCAGCTCACCACTGCCTAGAGTATCAGTCTCTATGCATTTGATTTCCTTTTTGACTACTTCCGATCTTCCTAGGGCTTCCAAATCCCTGTTTGAATTCTCAATTTCATTTTGTTTATAATTCTCAAGATGTGAGAATTATACCTTTGGCAGTATTTTTGCTCATCTGATTGTTTATAAACTTGTGTACAAATTATTTTTTAATGCTTGTAAGTATAAACATGAGTTTTCACCATCGTGTTAATGTTGCTGTTGTTGTTTTTAAGTGCTGTCGGTTTGGTTCTCTTTCATAGCGACCATATGTAGGGTTTCCAAGAAGTGGCTGGTGAATTTGAGCTGTCAACCTTGTGGTTCAAACTGACTTTGTAGTCTAGCGCATTAAACCATAGCATCACACCAAACATCCTTCCTACCACATTCTCTACTCATCTGGCTTCAATAATTCACTACAGTGACCACACAAAACTCAACACCATACTAGCAATATTTGGCTCATAAGGGAAATTACCAGGTTACAATGCAAGATCAGAAAATGCTTGGGACACAGTTCTTTCCTTCAGAACAGCCTCTTCTCCTCTATATCTACAAGCAGATCTTTTTCTTGCCCTTGGCCCTTCAGTCCCTCTGCCATTCTCTGACAATATTACAGTGCTCTTTCAGGGCTGTTGATAACTGCCCATAAAACACACTACCTCACCACAAGCCTTAGCCTAAAGGCACTAAGCTCTAGATACATTCTCGGATCCCACTCCTCTGTCTCATGTGCTAGCTCTTGGTTCTGTTGCTGCTGCTCCTCTGCCATTCCTTTGTTGTTATCAGTTTCTATCCCTAGGTCAGTGGGCAAGGGTCTCTTGGTCCACAGGATGCATTCCACTCCTGTATATTTTTCTTTGATGGTAGTGAGTTCCCTTCTCCTGCTGCTGAGATGGCTTGTTTTCTATTTACACTAGAGTTCCAACTTTTATAATCACAGTTAGCCTTGTGAACAATCACAACTGAGTCATA
>NW_006408735.1:1398802-1399826 GCF_000296735.1 Chrysochloris asiatica
CAAGAAAAAGACAAATAACCCAATTAAAAACTGGGTACAGGACAAAAACAGACACTTCACCGTGGAGGAGATCCAGGAAGCCAACAAACATACGAAGAAATGCTCACGATCACTAGACATTACAGAGATGCAAATCAAAACAACAATATATCATCTCACACCAGCAATAACAGCAAAGATAAAAAAAAAAAAAAAAAAAGTAGAGGATAATGAATGTTGGTGAGGATGTGGAGAGACTGGGACACTCCTGCATTGCTGGTGGGATTGTAAACTGGTCCAACATTTCTGTAAAACAATATGGCATTTCCTTAGAAGGTTGGAAATAGGAATACCTTTTGATCCAGCAATTCCTCTTCTTGGTATTTACCCACAAGAAATATGAGCCATAACACGAGCAGATATATGCACACTAATGTTCATAGCAGCACTATTTACAATAGCAAAAAGATGGAAACAACCTAAGTACCCATCAATGGAAGAATGGATAAACAAACTGTGGTACATAAACACAATGAAATATTATGATACCTTGAAGAACAACCAGGAAGCTGTAAGTTATCACATGACATGGATGAACCTTGAGGACATTGTGTTGAGTGAAATTAGTCAGTCGTAAAACAAGAAATACTGCATGGGACCACTACTGTAAAAAAAAAACTAAGAAAAAGAAGCCATACTAAAAGAATGAGATGGGGATTCGTTGCTGGTTACCAGGATGTGGGGAGTGAGGGGAGGGGAGGAAGGGGAAGGTGGAGCAAAGGGTAGGAAATAGACACAGGATAGTTTATGTGCTACGGAGGGGGGCAATACAAAAAAAGGGGGAGGGGAATGGAAGAACAATTTGGATGGAAAAACAATTAGGCTGGTTTGCATGGGCTAAAAAAGACAGAGGTAAATAATGATGTATGCACAACGTTGGAATAACAGAGATACAGCGATACAAGGATTGCGCCTGGTTGGAACAGGCAAAAGAGGGAAAATAATGTTAAGATGCTTGGCTGTCTTTTGAATCTTGGTTTCCCTG
>NW_006408735.1:1400873-1402467 GCF_000296735.1 Chrysochloris asiatica
TTTTTAAAATTTTGGTTAGTAAGTTATTAGAAATAAGGAAGATAGGAAAGATATGCCTCAACAGCTAAGAAATGAGAGAAGGAATAGGATAAACATACATGTTTATATAAAGAAATAGAAAGAGGTTGGTAAAATAAGGAGAGAATGCAGTGAAAGAAATAAATTGAAGGATAATTATAAAAGACTCACAAGGGAATAGATGATAATAGAGAAATTGAAGCATGTAACACCAATAACAAACTCAAAAGACAAATATTCTTGGCAAAATATTTCACCTGGCTTTCTATAATGCTCTATTTTGGACTATTTGAAACAGTGTTGCTTCTATGAAAAAAAATATAGTGCATGTATTGTAATACAAGGTCGGCAGTTCAAGCTCACCAGTCGCTCCTTGGAAACATTATACAGGGCTGCTATGGATCAGAATTCACTGAACAGCACTTAACAATAACAACAATACAGGAAGGAAGCAGTAATGATTAAATCACCTGGGATGTAACAAAAAAGTAAGTGAATATTTTTCTGCATTCATCTTTATAAAATAACACAAAGAAACCTATAGAGGGTGAAAAGTACCTAGATGATGCAGAGGTTAAGTGCTGGAATGGTAAGCAAAATATCAGCAGTTAGAATCCACCAGTGGTTCCACAGGATAAAAGACCTAACAATCTGCTTCTATAAAGATTACAACCTTGGAAATCCTATGGGACAATTCAACTCTATTTATATGATCACTGGAACACAGTGAATTATTTATTATGTCTGTTTTAGTCATAGTTGTTTTGTTGTTGTTAAATGCTGTTGAATAACTTCCGACTAATAGCAACTCTATGTAAGGTTTCTAAGGAGCAGTTGATGAGTTTGATCTGCCTATCTCTTGGTTCAAACTGACCTTGTGGTACAGTGCTTATCCCACAGTGCCATACAAATAGGGTATGTGGAACTGTAATATGGGACTTGTCACTTTTGCCATCCAACTGGGAATAAATTAAGCCATCTTAGAAATAGGAATGGGGAAATCTCACAACCATTAAGAAAGAAGAGCCAAGAATGGAGCACATTCTTTGGACCCTGAGATCCTTGTGTGGAGAAGCAGCAGAGGCAGAGACAGCAGCACCAAGAGTTGGTTTGCAAAACTGGGGACCCTTTGGGCATTTATCATCAGTACTGAAAGAGTTTTGTAACACTTGTCCAAATTGGGCAGAAGCCAAGGGGCAGAGTAGCTGAAAGGCCATGACCAGAAAGAGGCACAACTGCTAAGATGCACTCCTGACTGGTAAGACTGACTGTATTCTGATCCTGAATTGTACCCTGAAAACTTCTCAAATAAATACCAAAATCATGAATGTTGTTGGTGATTTTTGTGTGGCCATTACATCAGATTATCAAACCCAGAATATAAGTAAAATGTGTAGCAGGAAGGAATTGCTGTCAGAATTGGTAAAGCAAATGGAAGGGTGGCAGCATGTCTGAGGTCTGCATCATAAGAACTGGTCTTGGACTGCTGCTGAGTATAATTATGTTCTCCCTTAAGACAGAGTAGTTCAGATATTGTTCCCATACCATTCTTGCAGTCAGTATGAGTCTGCAACAA
>NW_006408735.1:1402697-1404178 GCF_000296735.1 Chrysochloris asiatica
CAACAACAAAAATGTGCAGACAGAAGGATGGAGAAAGAAAAGGAAGGAGAGCAAAAGGAAAGTGGAGAAGAGAGCAAGAAAGATAGGATCCAAAAGATGATATATTTTACCTGAGAAGTAACTTAATTAGGTAGGAAACTAGCTCTTATGTAAGAGATAGTAATAGCTCAAAGGAGAAAATTGGCTTTATGTAAGTGAATAGGGAATTGCTTCTGAAAGAAAATATTTAAGAGAAATCTTTCATCTCTCATAATTACATAATGCTGTTGAAAAATTCAAGACCAAGGAAACGGCATGTGCAGAGGTTTTAGAGATGCAATTCAGTAACTTGGCTCATTACTACTGTTTTGTTATGGATACTAGCTTGCCAATGTAGGTGTAGATATACATTAACAAAGATATGTAGTCAGATATTACAGATCATACTAAGAAGTCAGAGCATCATTCTTCAGTTAAAGATGAGCCATTAGTGTTCAATGATTAATGACAAAAGATGTGAGAAATTGTGGGCTGATATGAAGGAAATCATGTATGAAGAAAGAAAAAGGCCATTGTAAAGACAGGAAAGAAAGAAAGAAAGAAAGCTAAAAATAGGTTTCAGAAGGGACTCTGAAAGTTTCTCTTGAATGGAAGCTAAAGCAATAGAAAGAAATAATGAAGTAGAGGAGTAGAACAGAAAATTTCAAAATGTGGTTCAAGAAGACAAAATAAAGTTTTCTCCAGGAATATGAAAAGACCTGGAGTTAGAAAACCAAAGATAAGAATATGCTCAGCATTTTTCAAGTTGAAAACCCAAAGAAAAATTCAAGCCTCAAGTTGCAATATTGACAGATTCTATGCACAAAATATTGAAGAAGCTGGAAGAAATACAGAGATGCTGTACAAAAAACAATTGTACAGAGTTGCTGTACCAAAAATAATTGGTCAAGGTTCAATCAATTCAGAAGGTAGCCTATCATTCAGAATTGATGCTGTTAAAGGAAGAAATCCAAGATGCACTGAAGTCATTGTTGAAAAACAAGGCTCAAGGTATTCACAAAATACTAATTCAGAAGTTTCAATAAACATATCTATTCCAAGAAATTTCGAAGAGCGCTCTCTGAAAAACTGACTTCAAGAGATACATATTTCTGCCTATCCAAGGTAAAGATGTTCTAATATTATACAGATTATATCAAGCAATATCAGGAATAGAGGGAGAGATGCAGTGCAGACCTCCACCAGCAGTAATACAGAATGCCTGCCAAAGTAAGTTCAAAAATGGTCCCAGAACTCTAAACTTCATGTTGTTATCAGGTGCCATAGAGTAAGAACTGATTCAGAGCGACCCCATGCACAGCAGAACAAAACAATATCCGATCCTGGTCCAACCTCACTACTGCTGCCACACTTGAGTCCATTAGTGATGCCACTTGGCCAATCCATCTCGTTAGGGGTCTTCCCCTTTTTCTCTGACCCTCCATCTTACCCAGCATGACATC
>NW_006408735.1:1410188-1416860 GCF_000296735.1 Chrysochloris asiatica
TGTAGCAAGACCTGCAGACTTTTTGGGCCCAGAGTCAGTGACATAGCCACAGAGGACTAGAGTGGAGAGTGAAGTGTCCAGCTGATAAGAAGAGAAGGCATATGCATAAGAACATCCACACTTGCAGATAATACCCACTTGACCTTGCTTCAATGACCAGATGATAAGAGCTCAACTAGAAGAAGAAAAAAGAGGAAAAACAAGAGTTATCTGATACAATCTGATGAACCTGACCTACACCTAGCGATGCAGTAGCTCAAAAGAGAGAGCAAATCTTTACAGTGAGGATCATTCCCACTCCCTCCATACACAGAGTAGACATGGATGGGCTACCTAAAATGTGTGTATGTGTGTGTGTGTGTGTGTGTGTATGGGGGGGGGCGGATACAAAGGCAAGAAGTGACTGGTTACAAGCTTTCCAGAGGGAGCCTAGATCCAGAGGGCAAGGAAGAAGGTAGAATCTCCACTGAGTAGTATCCAATCTGTCTAGCTGGGGCTAATGAAAGGAGATGGGGATAGGTTCCTTGTGGTACAATAGTGTTATTAGTGTTAATACTGTTATACAGTAGTGTTATAATAATTGTTATCAGCACTTACTGCGAGGGTTGGAAATGAAAGGTGGATGTTTTGTAGTAAAGGGAGGGGAGTCATTGACTTTACAGTCCAGGAGCCAAGGTCCCTGGAACCATCAAGGGAGAAGAGTATAGTGTGAGACCCTACCCAGAGAGGCAGTGATGCCAGAGATGGAGCTAGAGACAATGACGTGGAGAGATGGAGTGGCTGGGGACTCTAGACCCAGAGAGGGAGATGGGCTGTGTGCTGATGGGGTGGTGGTGCGGGGAGGGGGGGGTAGGCTTTCAGGGTATGCCCTTTGGTTAGTAATGTAGGGGATTGTAACGATGGTAATGAAATGCTACAAAATAAGATGAATGTAAAGCTAATCTTCTCCCATGTAAACTATCACATAATTCACAATAAAACATTTAAAAACAAACAAACAAACAAAAACACTACTACAAAAATGGAAGAATATACCATGCTCTGAATAGGAAGACTTAACATTGTGAAAATGTCAATATTACCCAAAGGAATCTACACATATAACACAATCACAATCCAGATTCCAATGACATTCTTTAGACAGATAGAGAATACAATGGCAAACTTCATTCATATGGAAAGGAAAGGTACCCAGGGTAAGCAAAACACTGCTTAAGAAGAAGAACAAAGTTGGATGTCTCTCACTCCTGATTTCAAATTTTACTACATGGCTACAGTGGTCAAAACAACCTGATACTGGTACAATGAAAGACACATAGATCATTGGAACTAAATCAAGAATCCAGAAATTAGCCCATGCACATAAAGCTAACTGATCTTTGACAAAGTACCCAAATACATTGAATGGGGAGGAGATTGTCTCTTCAACATATGGTGCTGACAGAAGTAGAAATCGGTATGCAAAAGACTGAAACAAGACCTTTCCCTCACGCCATAGGTTAAAAAACAAACAAACCTCAAAATAGATTTAAGAACTATATGTGGATCCCAGAATTGTGCAGGTCATCAATAAAAAAATAGAGAGAAATTGAAGGGTTCTAATCAAGGGCACACATAGAGTCTGAAACATTGAGAAAATTACACAAACAAAAGATGACAAGATAGATGATATGGACATTCTAAAAATTAGAAATTTATGTGCATCAAAGGATTTCATCAAAAGTGTAAAGGGAACCCACAGAATAGGAAAAAATATTTTGCAATGACATATTAGATAAGGGGTTAATTTCTAAAATCAATACGAACCTACAACATCTCTACAAGAAAAAGACAAAAAAATCCAATTAAAAAATGGAATGGGACATGAACAGGCACTTCAGCAAGGAAGGGATTCAAGCAGTCAGCAAACATATGAAGAAATGTACATGATCATTATCCAATTTGTTGTTGTTGTTAAGTGTCGTGGAATCGATTCCAACCCATAGAGACCCTGTATAGGGTTTCTGAGGAGCAGCTTGTTAGCTTGAACCACCGACCTTGTAGTTCAAATGGCTTTTCAATCTGGTGTACTAACCCACATTAGAGAGAGGCAAATTAAAAAACAAAAAAAGCAACGAGCTATCCTCTCACACCAGCAAAAACTGTGAAGTTCATAAAAGCAAAGGACCATAATTGTTGGTATGGATGTGGAGAGACTGGGACCCTCCTACCTTGCTTGTGGAGATACAAAATGGTCCAGCCACTATAATAAACAATATCACACTTCCTCAGAAAGTTGGAAATAGAAATACCTTATGATACAGCTATTCTTCTAGTTCCATAACACGAGTATATATATGTATACCAATGTTCATAGAAGCACTATTCACAATAGCAGAAACATGGAGATAGCCTAAATGCCCATCAATGGTAGAATGGATAAACAAACTTTTGGTATATCCATGCAATGAAATATTTTTCAACTTTGAAGAATAACAAAGCTACAAGCCACCACATGACATGGGTGAACTTTAAAGACGTTATGATGAGTGAAATTAGTCAGTCACTAAAGGAGAATTTAGGAGCTTTGGTAACGTAGTGGTTATGAATCGGGCTGTGAACTGCAAGGTCAGCAGTTTGAAACTACCAGCTGTTCCAAGGGAAAAAGATTAGGCTTTCTGCTCCCATAAGGATTTACAGCATCGGAAACCCTGTACAGGGTCGCTATGAGTCGGAACCGTCTTCACAGCACATAACCAACCAACCAAAAGGAGAATTTGGCCCAGGACCAGGCAGTGTTTCATTCTGTTGTGCATAGGGCTAATATGAGCTGGTAATGACTTGATGGCACCTAACAACAACAGCAATAAAGGTGAAATATTGCATAAGACCATTCTTGTAAAAGCTTAAGAAAAGATACCCATACTAAAAGGGAAAAACAAAAATCTTTGTTTGTTACTGTGGGGTTAGAGGGAGAAGACATAGGAGAAAATATAGAGGGAGGAAATGATGGAACACTGGATAGTGGATAGACACATCATGCTTTATATGCTGGGGAGATCTATACATTAAAAAGGGTGAGGGGGGTGGATGAACAATGTAGTTAAGGGAACAATGACACCACTTTGCATGGGCTAAATGAGACAGAGGTAAATAGTGATGCATGCTCATCCTTGGAACAACAGGGCTCTGTGAAACAGGGATTAAGACATAGTGTGAAAAGGGGAACTAGTATTAAGATGCTTCACTGTCTTATGAATATTGGTTTCCCTTCCTACTATTCTAAAATAGACACTTGAGTGGGATAGAAAGGAATATTAGGAAGCGTGATTACAGAAAGCTTGGAATACCTAAAAGTGGTTCTAATATTTGCCCAGTGGAATAGGCTTCTTACAGAGACTTTGTATTATGTAGGACCTTAGGTGGAATCCTGAGCCCCATCCAGAACCTTCTGATGTGGGACATTCCCACTTAGAAAGACAATCAGATAATCCTAGGAAAGCTAGATGAACAGAAGATACTTCTTGAATGTAAGAGAAGCAGGAAAAATAAAGAACAAAAATGGCAGTTTGATTGGCTACTATAAGAAAAAGCAAGTTGTTTGCTGGGGAGCCATCAAGGCAAGCAATCAAGTCCCTTGAGGACAAACCTCCTCTAAGACTGAAATTCAAAGGGAGCACATGAGTCGACATGTAAGCTTGCAGGAGACCACAGTGGTCTACTGGTGAGTGGAAGAGGAAAGGCAGCAATAAAGATATGGGCTGAGTTGAACCATGTCCCATAGACTCCCTTTGACCTGCAAATGAGAGAAAGAAGAAGGACTCATTGGTCCAAAGAGTTGTGAGACCTGGGGATTTCTGAGACCATGGACAAGGACATAACCACAGAGGGCTAGAAGTGAGAGTGAAACATCCAGCTGATATGAAGTGAGGGGAGATGCATAAGAATGCCCAAACTTGCAGATAGTACTCATTTGTCTTAGCCTTGTTGGTTTGATGATCAGAACTCGAGCAAGATTAAAAAAAAAACAAAAAAAAAAACAACAACAATTTTTGACACAGGAGACAAGGGTAAATTGATACTATTTGTTGAACTTGACCTATACTTATGGATGTAGTAGCTCAAACTACCAACTGAGCAGGAAGGAGTCTTCACATCAAGTATCAATCCTATCCCTGCTATATGCAGGATTTATAGGAATCGGCAACTTAGACATTGGTGGTGTTTTTTCTGTTGCTATATTTCTTGCTGTATTCCATGCTGTAGCTTCTCTTCCTTCTCTTTCGCTCTCTCTCTGTGAGTGTGTCTCATTTAAACCATGGCAAATCTGACCTATCTGGTTGTTAGGGCTCCATACACCTTATTTGCATGCTCCCATCTCCACATGGGACTTCTGGTGTGGCCCTGTGCTTCAGCACTGGACTGCGAACCACAAGGTCCCATAAGGCTGGCAGTTCAAGCCCACCAGCTGCTCCTTGGAAACTCTATGCAGTGTTGTTATGTGCTGGTACTGACTCAAAGGCACTTAACAACAATAACATCCACATGAACGCCACAGTCATTATTTACATGGTTAGTAAACTATCCATTTTCTTGGTGGGCCACATCTAATTTGCATAATCCCACCCAGGAAGTATGTTATTATTTTTTGTTTTTAAGTGCTATGTAGTTGATTTCGACTCATAGCGACCCTATATAGGGATTCCAAGGAACAACTAGTGGTTTTGAACCATCGACCTTTCAGTTAGCAATCCAGTGCTTTTCCTACAGTGTCACACACAGACTGTAAAGAGAAATGACATATTAAAAAATTCACTACACCACAATATCAAAGAGTATAGCTTTCAGTATGAAGTATACCACAGCATGAAGAAAGCAAAAATCCTGACAAATGAACTTATAAGTAACAGAATGATAAGCAGTAAAAAGATTGAATTTGTCAAGGATTTCATTTTATTTGGATCAACACTGATGAAAGCAAGAAATCAAATGATGGATTGCATTGGACAGATCTACTACAAACAGCATCTTTTACGTTTTAAAGAGAAAAAGTGTCACTTTGAGGACTAAGGTACGTCTGACTGAAACCAAGGTATTATATGTTTAGAAATCTGGACAATGAAGAAATATGATCGAAGAAGAACTGTTGCATTTGAATTATGGTGTTTGTGAAGAATACTGAATACACCCTGGACTGTCAGAAGAGTGACCAATTCTGTCTTGGAAGAAGTACAACCAGAATGCCCACATACTGTGGACATGCTATCAAGAGAGACCAATGCTTTGAGGAGAACATTGTGCATGGTAAAGTAAAGGGCTAATGAAACAGAGGAAAAACCTCAATGAAATGAATTAATACAGTAGCTGCAACAATATGCTCAAACATACTGATTGTGACTATGTTCATGGCTGCACAGTGTTTTGTTCTGTTCTACATGGGGTTGCAATGAATCAGAATCAACCAGTATATATATTCAAAAAAGATTGCTTATTAGTTGATTTGGTGGGGGAAACAAAAAATCAAATAGAAACATTTTGTTACAGTATAGATAACAGATGAATAAAGTGATAAATGGATATAATGGATGGCAGATTAGATAATAGGAATGAAGGAAAAGTACACGAATATTTTGATATTATATGGGTAGCTTGACTAACCAAGTTTTTTAATTTATATGAATAGTAGGACAAGTACAGAAATCTTTCTAAGATGCAAATTTGATAATTTATCTAAAGATAAATAATTTTAAGAGCTTTTAATAAATTTTTATGTAAAGATAAAGTCCAGATTCCTTAACATAATATTAAAAATTCTCTTTCAATGTCCCTCATGCCTCACTTTACGCCTCTACAGTACTGAACACTTTCATTTCTTCAAATGAAATGAAATGTTCATACTGCCTACAAATATTCCTAACCTTTCCCCAAGGTTTACCTGGCCTTTTCTTAAATGTTACTTCATAAAAGAAACAATTTCTAATACTCCAAGAATATTTAAATATCGCTCATAATTATTTACATATTACCCTGGATTAATCATTGTTGATTTAAGAAACACACATTAAAAAAACACAAAAAGTTCATCAAATTGCAGCAATTTATACTTGCTATATCAAACTTCTGTTTGAAAAACTGCTTCTTGGTCCACGTACAGGTCCATGTTCAAACAGAACATGGGAACACTTAATGGTTTAAAATTAAGAAAGGTGTGTAACAGGGTTGTATTCTTTCACCATACCTAAACAAGCTGTATGCTGAGCAAATAATCTGAGAAACTGGGTTATATGAAGAAAAACGTGACATCAGGATTGCAAGAAGACTCATTAATAACCTGCAACATGCAGATGATCCAACCTTGCTTGCTCTAAGTGAAGAAGACTTAAATATATACTGATGAAGATCAAAGAGCTCAGCCTTTGGTATGAATTGCATCTCAATGTAAAAATAAAACAAAAATCCTAACCATTGGACCAATAAACAACATTCTTATCAAAGGAGAAAAGATTGAATTTGTCAAGGACTTCATTCTTTTTGGATCAACTATCAACACTCATGGAAGTAACAGTCAAGAAATCAGATAATGTGTTGTTGTTGTTGTTAAGTGCCATCTAGTCGGTTCCGACCCATAGCGACCCTGTACAGGGTTTCCGAGGGTGTAAATCTTTACGGGAGTAGAAAGCCTCATCTTTCTCC
>NW_006408735.1:1416960-1419093 GCF_000296735.1 Chrysochloris asiatica
AAGTTCTCTGTCAATGTATGATTGTAGCCATTTCTGTATTACCTTTAGCAAAATTTTACTTGCTTGAGATATCAAAGAGATTGTCCAATGATTTCTGCATTCTGTTGGGTAACCTCTCTTTGGAACTACATATAAAGGAATATTTAGAAAGGTCAAAGGCTTACAGCCAGTGGAATCTGTGGCAGAAGCAAGAAAACTGGTGTTTTTGGATCTGTCATTCCCAGCCACTCCCAGAATGGCCATCTTGGAAGTGATAGATCTGATGAAGGATCAGATGAACAGTTCCATCACAGACATTTGACTGATCCTTGGAGATAAAGGTGTGAACTTTTTTTCTCTCTGTTCATTGGTCTCTCACTGTTTTCTCACCTCCATTCTGGTGACTAGAGGGGGTTCCTGGTTATTTGGCTGCTGCTGTTTTGGTTTTGGACCCCATTTTACCTTCAGGGGGCTCTTTCTCTCTCTACATTTCCCAAGAGACAGCAATTATGGTCATATGGTCAAGCTACAATCATATCCTATAAAATTCCACCATCCAAGCAATAGCCAATACCAACTACTACTATACAAGAGATAGGCAGCCAACATCTGCTATAGCTACTTCGAGTTGATTATATATATATATTTATTTATTTATTTTATCTATTTATTTTTTTTAAGTGAAAAGAGAAGCCTGTCTCCTGTTCACATCTACCTTGAGGCAATCAGAAAGCAAAATAAAACATCAGCATACACTCATTTGATTATTAAAATTACAAATAACTATTGAAGATACCCAAGAAACAGTTGATCACATGGCACATGTCCAGAAACAACATAGAATGAGTGAGACAAATGAGCTGAAGGTAGACCTAAAATACACTTTGGAAGGAGAGAAGGCTTTGGAAATGGTTGAGAAGATATTCAGGAGAATAATACTGTGATACATTCAAATGCTTCACAGAGGGATTGAGAAAAATAAAGAAGAAGTCAGGAAAGTGCTACAGGAACAATCAAATAAGATAGATACAGTATTGGAAACAATTCAAAACCTACAGAAAGAGGTAAAAACGATCAATGATAGAATATCAGAAGTAGACAATACACTGAAAGGGCAAAGGAGTAGATAAAACAGGTGGAAGGCAGAACGAGTGATCTAGAAGACAAATCTCTCAATACCACTAAGATATAAGAGCAAACAAAAAAAAAAAGGATAAAAAAATCTGAAGAAGGTCTAAGATTCATGTTGGACAGCATGAAGAGAAATAACTTAAGAATTATCAGCATTCCAGAACAGGAAGAATCACACAAGTCCACAGAGGAAATACTTGAAGAACTGCTGGAAGAAATTTCTCTAACATCCTGAAAAATGAAAAGATAAACATTCAAGAAGCTCAACAAACCCCAGGAAGGATAGACCTTAAAAGAAAATCACCGAGACATATCATAATTAAGCTCTCCAAAATCAAAGATAAGCAGACACTCCTGAAAGCAGCTAGGGAAAACAGAAGTGTTACATACAAAGGCAAGCAAGTCAGATTAAGCTCAGATCTCTCAAAAGAAGCCATGCAAGCAAGAAGGCAATGGGGAGACATATAAAAACCTGAAAGAAAAAAAACTGCCAACCAAGAATCCTTTATCCAGAAAAGCTATCAATCAAATACGATGTTGTAATCAAAACATTCCAGGATAAACAGAAGCTAAGGGATTTTGCTAATGCCAACCCTGTGCTACAAAACATTCTAAAGGGAGTTCTGTGGACTGAGAACCAACAACAACAGAAAACAACCAGAGATTAACATATGTGGCAGTACCTCGCAGAACTGAATTGACAGATGGAAGAGTCGAGAACAGAACACAACTATAAGAACAAACTCAAAGAATCTGGGAGGTCAATCTATTATAAAAACAATTACAGTGTAAAAGAAGGTAAACACGTAGGAACAGAGATCCAGATGGTGAGGGTCAGGTAGACTATAGGACAAAATAGACTACACTAAAGGGAAGGAAAAGTTAATAGAATATAAGGTAAACTCAAAGAAAATTAACACTACACAACATACCAAGAAAATGAAAATATAAGAACATGGAAATATTAAAAGTATGAGGAAACTCACAAGAAAGAACACAAAAAGCATGAACTCAGTAAAGGAA
>NW_006408735.1:1429745-1457783 GCF_000296735.1 Chrysochloris asiatica
GCTACCAGAGCTCCTGCTCCACAAGACCTTTGAAAGTGTTGAGGAACAAAGATATCAGCTTGAGGACTAAGGTGGGCCTGACCCAAGCCAAGGTATTTTCAATAACCTCATATCCATGCAAAAGCTGAACAGTGAATAAGGAAGACGGTAGAAAAATTGATGCATCTGAGTTACGGTGTTGGAGGGAAATATTGAAAGTGCCATGGGCTGCCAAAAGAACAAACAGATTCGTGTTGAAAGAAGTGCATTCAGAGTACTCCTTGGAGGCCAGGATGGTCAAACTTCATCTCTCATACTTCGGACATACTGTCAGGAGGGACCAGTCACTGGAGAAGGATATAATAATGTTTGTTAAGGTGGAGGGTCAGAGAAAAAGAGGAAGACCCCCAGCAGCATCAATGGGCTCAAGCGTGGCAACAATTGAATTGTGAGGTTGGCCCAGGACCAGGTAGTGTTTCATTCTTTTGTACATAGGGTGACTATGAGTTGGCACCAACTTTATGGCACCTAACAACAACAACAACAACAACAACAACAGCAGCAGCAATATATCAGACTTTTCTATCTCCCTCTAGTTGAGTTCTGATCAGCAAGCTATCCAAGTTAGGTCAAATGTGTACCATCTGCAAGTTTGGGCATGCTTATGTGCTTTTCCCATTTCATATCAGCTGGTCACTTTACACTCAGCTCTAGCCCCCAGTGGCTAGGTCACAGGAGTTCTCAAGTGTCTGTAATCTTCAGACCAGTCAGCCCTTCCTCTTCTCACTCTCATCTCAAGGTTGACACGTGTCTATGGAACACAGGTGAACTCAGTCCATGTCTTCATTGCTGCATTTCCCCTATTTTCACTCACAAATAGACTAAAGCTGTCACCAGTGGGCTTAAAATTCTGTCCGTGTGTTCCCTTTAAGATTCGGCCTTGGAAGGTGGTTTATCATGATGGGTTGACTTTTCTTCTTTTCTTGCCTTGATGGCTCCTGAGTGAACAACTTGCTTGTTCTTGTAACAGCCAAACAGTTTGCCTTTTTTTAAAAATTAATTTCCTGTTGGTCTTTCTTTCAAGCAGTGTCTTTATTTGCTCTAACTGCTCCTGGTTGGTCTGCATGTCCTTTCAAGTAGGAGTGTCCCACCTCAGAAGATGGGTTCAGAATTCCACGTAAGGCCCATCCTCTACAGTATTCTTCTAATAAGAAGCCTGTTTCAGAGGGCAAAATATACTACCATTTTAAACTAATTCAATCAGTAATAGACTGAAGATGACCTTTCAAGCTTTTTGTAACAATATTTACCAATATTCATGCCCATTAAACTTAAGAGTCTATTTTACAGTAGTAGTCAAGGGAAGTCAATATCCACAAGATAGTCAAGCACCTTAATATTATTTCCCATGCTTCACCCTTTAGATTATGTCTGGATCCCTATATTACAGATTCCTGTTGTTCCAAACTTGAGTATACATCACTATTTAAGTTTATCCCATTTAGCCAATGTATACCTCCCTATCTACTTTGTTTATCCACCCCACTTATTGTGTATTTCCCTCCCCTTCCATGTATATTGTGCTCCCCATCATCAGAGCTATCATGTTTCTATCTCCTAATCTGTACCTGACTGGCTCCACCCTCCCATTAACCATTGAAGAATTTTTCTTTTAGTTTGGGAATCTTGTCTTAAACATTTACAATAATAGTCTTATGCAATAGCTGACTGACTAATTTCACTCACTATAATGTCCTCAAGGTTTATGCATGTTATGAGGTGTTTTATAGCTTCATCATTATTCATTACTTTATCTAAAATTCAGAGTTCTGGGACTGTCCTCTGAATCTGTTTCTTCTGGTATTCTGTGTTTTTACTGGTGAAGGTCTGCGCCACCTTTCTGACTAGTCCACAATCTGCAGGTGATTTCCCAATAATGGAACTTAAATTTTTGACAACCTTTTCCATTTTTGGTGTGTTGCCAATCTAACAAATAGAGCATATGTTCTTCACATCTCAAACCAAGAATATTATCAAAATTCTGAAAAGAAAATTCTAACTTGAGGGAGTTCTCATATCATATCACTTAACTAATATCAACAGAATTCAGAACCAGCTTGTTTTATTTTAAAGGGAAATAAATTATGATGTTTGGTTTAAGTGTTGTTGTTGTTGCTTAGTGCCATAAAGCCAGTTCTGACACATAATGACCCATATAGGGTTTCCGAGGTTTCCTGGTGCTTTATTATCAGCACTAAACTTCTAACCAAAAGGTTGAGTGTTCAAACCACCAGCTACTCTTCAGAAACCTATACTGGGTCGCTATAAGTCAGAACCATCTCAACAGCACTTAACAACAACAAATACGGTTTCCAAGGTGGGTTTGAACCATTGATCTTGTAGTTAGCAATCCAGTGCTTATCCTACAGCACCACACATTAAGAATGCCTTATTACCTTTGGATGTATATTCAAATAATCATTATGCACTTTTGTGGTCATATATTAAAATTGAACTTTACCCTTTACTATTTTTTTCTGTAACTTTCATCATTTTAACTGACATTAAAAAAAAATCTTCTATGTGAAAGCACATTAAATTAATAATTATTAATAAGAAATAACATTATTCATATCAAGGTGACCACAATTAAAAAGAAAAACAAAACTCTGTATAAGATGTAGTAAAAATGCTCTTGGATTCCAAGAGGAATTTCCTATATATACATGATTGAGAAAACTGCAAAAAGAAGTACAAATCAATTTGTTATTTTAAATTAACTTTAAATATTTAAATGAAACTTTAAATATTTCAGATAGAAATGCATATAGCTTGATAGGATGGATTCTAGAATGTATCTTGAAAGAATGCAATAGTGAAAATGAATTTCATGCCAGTAGACACTTTAAAACTAGATTTAGTAGCAGTCACATTAGCTTAGATAATGGGAGAATTTTTCTTAATTGAAAATGCTCTCTGTCGCTTAAGAAGAACTTACTGAGGCAGCCTGCCATCTAGCTTTTTCACAGAAAAACAGGCTTGCAGACTGCAGATGAGAGAGTCTGGAGCAGAGACAATTTTAACTTAGCCATTCCTAATTTATCTCAAGCATTTTCAATTCATCTTCACTGCTCTATGCACACAGGAACACCAGATTGCCATCCCAGGGGAACAGAATGCAACCCGGGATCTAGAGACCTGTCACATTCCAAGAAATATTCAAATTGTGCTGATTTTCTTCTGGAGAACTGAGCCCAGGGAATGAAACTCTCCATCAAGTCATAGCTTTGCGGGCAATAGATCAGAGGATATTGCCAGTTTTCTAATGGATGACTGTTATCGTGCAGGTTTCCTCTGAAGGTACGTAGTTATTTTCTCAATTCATTACACTCTCCTATTTATCAGGTAATGATCTAATGAGCTGGTGATACAAACCTGTAAGAAAGAAAAAAATGTTAAGTAGTCAGTATTCAGTGAAGAATGACACTTTATTGCTGCATGTTTATAAGTGAAATAATCTGATACCTTTACTAAAAATTAGTAGGCTATAGCTTGACTTGCATTGTCAGCAAAACAAGGCAAAACCAAAACCAAACCCGTACTGCAGGCTGCATTATCATAAGTTCATATTAATTCTCTTGAGCAGTTTCCTTTCATAGCTGCACAATATAATGAAGGGAAATACAGACTTTGGAAACTCATATAACTCTATGCCTACTTGAGTCTTTTAAAATAACCTTGATCTTTTCACCATGTTTTTCCAGATACAAACTTTGTCTCAGTGTTTTTATAAATTTCAGCATCATTATTTTTAGATATATAAATATATGAATAATGAAAATATTTAATAAAACAAATTCTGGTAGACATCTACTGGCAAATACATTTTTGCACATTTTCATTTAAAAATCTTTATTTTTGAACATAAAACAACCTTGCTAAACATAATCTCTATAGATTAGTTACAATGCTAAAAAATGTATATTTAACTTTGTTTTGTTAACCTAAAACCTCCAAACAGTCTCTACCAGCATTTTTACTTGATTATCGAAGTAAAATGTTAAAAGCTGAAGAACTTCTAAATATTAAGTGAACCAATGAAAATGGAGAAAGCCTATTGTGGACTTAAGGAATAGGATATATTTAAACACGACGAGATGACTTCTATGTCTGTTTCCTAGAAGTTAAGAGGGGAGGTGTCAGAGGGTGAACAGAGGTGAAGGACAGAAAGCAGCAGGTTGTCAACATTATGAAAACTGAAGGACTACTTTAAGACATGCAATTTGTGCTTTTGATGCTTTTAAGTGTTTTGTGTTGTGAATGGGCTCAGTGAATCCTATCATGGGGTTGACAGTTTTTGAGTGTTAAAAATGAATATTAACACCTATTAGAATTATTGAGTAGGCTAGCAGGTATATTTAACCTGGAGCTTGGGGCACCTGATACTGTATTTGGACTGGAACACAGACTCTCTGCACCCATCAGTGGGTTAATCACAGTCTGGGGAGAAGAAATGGTGGCTGGGTTTCATGAGAGCACTTGTGAAATGTGTTCTAATTTCTTTGGAGCATTCAAGTGACTAGTAAAAGAATAAAGGAGAGAGAAAGAAAGAATTAAGACACCCAAATAGTAACTTTTAATGCTTTTCTCTTTACCCTCTGAGGAATTGTAAAAGGAAAAAAGGAATGAGAATAGACCCCAAAGAGTACTTTTAAGCACTTCTCTTTTCATGAACCTTACAAGAATTGAAGAGCAGAGCTTTAAATTAAGGTTTCCCTATGGATTCCTCCATTTTAAAAGCTTTTTCTCTTCTTTGTGGAATATTTTTCCTCCACTTATATAAAGAATAAGTAAATAAAGTACAAGTACATTTGCTCCCTGCCTTGTTTCTCCTCCAGTCCCTTGCAACTCCAAATCTACTGAAGTATACTCTCTGAAACTGCATACACTCCTGGGTGTTTCAGAGTATTACAATTCAATGGCTTGTGAATGACAGAGGATGAAGTTACTTAGCATACATTTTGTATCATTATTAAAACAATCTTGTCTGGAAATCTCAGACTAAGTACAAAAGAGAGCACAATAGAGTAAAAGAAGAATAACTTGGGGAACAGATGTTATGTTCTCTCAAAATAGGGTAACACAAGTGAATAAAGCAATAATGTAACTTCAGTATTTAGGCATGGAGAATGAATGACAGCACCTTAGACATATCCTTTACATTTTCTCTTTTGAAAGTTAGATGGATAGAAAAATGTGGAAATCAGGAAAAGATACATCAGTTGTCAAATTGCAATAAAAATTTTTATCACTCTGACCTCATATTAATCTTTTCTACTACAATCATATTAGCATCTATTGCTCCCCAAAAGGGTTCATTCTCAAGCTATATAAATCTACTTAGACTCCAAGTATAAAAGTAAACCTTGTTTTACTTCATCTTATGGTGAGTTCATTGCAGAATATATTGCCATAATTTCATTTTATTGGTTGTTGCTAAATATTTAATATTTATTGAGTGCCCATGATATGTTTGATATTTCAAAGTAATATGTAGGAAGAAAACACATAATAGTATTCTCTCCTAAATCAGCCAGTTTATTAATATTTCAGGATCTCTAATTGGTGCCTACAGAGAAAGAAAATTAAGATAGGCTTTTCAGTGGCTATTTGAATAAATTTTAGGCATAAAATGTCCTATATTTAGTTAGTGATTTGCATAAATTTTTTTACTGAGCAACCCAGATTAATCATCCAGTTGTTTTCCAATTCTTTCTTAGTTCTGTTCCATGTATTAGTGTCATAGTGGAAAGAATACTGATTTTGGGTTAATGCAAACAAAATTTGAATCTATTAAATAAATTTGCCTAAGTTTATTATCTCTAACTACCTCTTCCCATCAGCTACCAATAATGGTACAATGATGACAATGAGATCCTCCTTTTGATTTATGTGGGTAGCTGAAATAGTACATATTAAGTAACATATACATAGTTTGTGCACTACATGTGCTCAATAAATGGAGCCTAGTGTTGATTTTTTTAAAATTGTAATGTAGAACTGCATACAAATATAGACTGTTCCAACTAAAATTGCCTTGACTTTTCTCTTTCTTCAATATTGCATGTGCATGTGCACACCTAATCTTATAAATCTATTTTATTTAGCAGTTCTATTAATAAAAAAGAAGTATTGAACATTTAATGATTACTTGATACTAAAGTACCATATAGAAGCACTAAAGTATTATCGACACACAGTTAAAGAGGAAATTAAGAGTTAGTTGAGAAAAAGTATACTCTCTGTCTCTCAACAGTTAAATTGTCAACTACAATTTATCAGGAAATGTAGACATAAATACATCTCATTTTTCTATTTTCTGCTTTCCAAAAAGCCATGGAAATAAGACAAAACAGTAAATCGACATGCTCATTATAACGTGCCCTTTGCCCTTTTCTTAGTGCTTTATTTTGTTATAGAGGTGTCCAGTGAGATGACTTCAAATTTCAACTGCTTAGAGTAGTTCAAGCATACAAATCCAGCCCAAGGAACAAAGCAAATATATATTTTTAATTATTAAATTAAATGGCAACTTCTGCTTTGAAAAAAATGCTAAATATGTTTAATAAGTGAAACTGTCAAATGTGAATATTAAATCCAGCCAGATGTTGACCATAAGTCTGAATTTTATAATTTACAAAAATAATACACAAATCTAAGTTAAAAGCTTCTTTAACTTGTTGTAAAACTATTAAAGAATTGTATTGTAATTTCTTAGAAACATTTCATGTTCATATACAGATAACCTACTTTAATATTCTAAGTTATATGGGAAGGTAAATTAAAATAATACAATTTTGCATTGCCTCTTCCTATCAGAATTTGGAAACAGATGTACAAAAGTTCTGTTTTGAAAGTGATTTATAGGGAAATATCCAGCATATTAATCAGAAAGTCTAACAATCTGCTTCTGAAAGATCACAGCTATAAAAATCCTATGGAGCTCAATTCTACTGCATACAAATAGTCACCATGAGTTGGAATTGACTCGATGGTAACTAAAACCAACATTCAGCATAGATAATTAGAACAAAATGTGGGCTCAAAGGCAAGTATCTTCTGGATCATCATTCTATTTTTTTAGTCAAAATCTACAATATTTTAGACAATATATAAAAAAAGGAGAGTAGTTAGGGAGATTAGTACATATGTTCTAGTTTAAAGTTAGTTTCCAAATCAGTTAAAGTGTGTGAGTATGTGCATGTGTAAGTAATAATTGTAAAATTCATAGAGTGATGTAGAGAAAATGAAAAAATGCAGTAAACTACAATCAAAAGGCCATCTGCATAAGTTGTTGAAGTTGTTAAGTGTTGTAGAATTAGTTCCGACCCATAGGGACCTTGTATAGGGTTTTCGAGGAGTGGCTGGTGAGCTTGAACAGCTGATCTGGAGGTTCAAATTGACTATGCAGTCCAGCACATTAACCCACAGCACCACACCCAGACTCCATCTTCATATAAATACTTAAAAATTGATAATGGCTACTACTGTTTCTATCATGATACCCCCAGTTCCAAACCCACCCTGTTGTTGAATTTGATGTCATGCAATTTGATTTCCAGACCTCTGATTGTATCCTAGATTTGTGTTTACCTACTGGCTTTATCAGTCCAAACTGCTTAAAGGTACATATTTTTTATCTCAACTAGTACTGTTGTGGTGATAGAGGATAAGCACTGGACTGGACTGTTAAGCACAAGGTTGGTGGTTCAAATCTACCAGCCACTCCTTGGAAACTCACTATGAGTCAGAACCAACTAGATGACGTGGAACAACAACAATACCACTTTTTTTTTTTTTCAATGTTTTATTTTGAATTGTATGATAGTTTACATGAGTGAACTCTAGTTTTACATTCATTCCATCGCATTTCATTACATTGCCATGGTCCCAATCCCCTCCATGCATCATCTCCGATCAAAGGCATATCCTGGAAGCCCATCCTTTGCACTAGCCAACCATCCCCCTCTCCCGTCTTCGGCCCACAGTTCCTCTCCCTTTCTGGATCCAAAGTCCCATCCGCTCCATCCCTCCCTCCATGTCATCGTCCCTGTCTCCATGTCAGGCATCCCTGCTTCTCTGGGTAGGGTCCCACTCTTGGCTCTTCTCTGTTGGTGGTCCCAGAGACCTCCGCTCCTAGAGCGGAGAAACAGTCGCTCCCTTCCTTGCCACAAAATGTCCATCTTTACATTTCCAACACTCACAATCCGTCCTGATAACCATTTTTCACTACAGTATCGCACGTAACCCATCTGTATTTCATTTCATCAGCTCCACCTAGACAAATTGGATAGTACTCACTGGTGATTCTGCCTTCCTCCATGCCCCCTAGCTCTAGGTTCCCTCTTGAAAGCTTGTAAGCCAGTTACTTCTTGCCTTTGTAGTCCCTCCTTCCCCATTTAGGTATCCAATGTCCAAGTTGCCCATCTCTGTCCACTCTGTGTGTGGAGGGGGCACCACCACTTTTAAGTGGCTCCTCTGAGCATAGTATTAGTGGAAAGCGGACTCCTCTAATCCTGGTAAGTGTCCCCTTAATGTCTCAGTTTGTGGATATTGAGAAATGCATAATAAATTAATCACAAAGAAAATACAGATTGCCTAGTCAGAGATGCCACACTGAGGTTCTAGAACAGAATTCAGTTAGCTTTTTTTCCCTGAAAGGGACCAAATAGCAAATATTTTAGACTGCAGGCTCTACAGAGTCTCTGTCACAAATTCTTACTCTTCCTTATGCTCAGTACTCCCTTCCTTCCCTCCTCCTTGCTCTTTTCTTCTTTTCATTTGTCACACTTTAAACCACACTAAAACCACTGTCAGGAACCATATTTGAGCCACAGGCACATTTAAGGACCCCTGCTGTAGAATACAACAGATCTTCCAATGACTTCCAAAGTGTGCCTACAGAATAGTTCAGTTGACTCAAATATAATTTGAAATTCCCATGTTATTCTCCCATGTAGACAACTTTGCAGACAGAAACATTGATTTTCATCATAAAAAAATGCAACCTGGACACTTTCTTCTACTACAGTTGCTACAAATTTCTCAATTTAATATGAATAGATATTTATGTTAACTGTTGTCAAGCCATTGTCAACTCATGAAGATCCCACATACAACAGAATAAAATGTAGGCTGATAGTGTGTCATCTTCAAGAAAACTAGTATGCTGGATGGAGTTTACTGTTGCAGCTGCTTAGTATTTGAATGTCTCCTTACCTAGGTGGCTTGTCTTCCAGCACTATATCAGACAATATTCTATTGTGATCCATGGGCTTTTCATTGGCAAATTGCATGGAACTAAATCACTAGAACTTTTTTGCTCCTCTGTCTTAGACTGGGAGCGGCACTGAAACCTGTTTACCATGAGTCACCCTACTGGTATTTGAAATATGGATGAACTAGTTTACAATATTGTGATGTAGTTGTTGTTAGATGCCATTGAGATGGTACTGACTCATAGCGACCCAATGCACAACAGAATGAAACACTGCTCAGTCCTGGACCAACCTCATGTTGCCATGCTTGAGCCCATTGATGCTGCCACTTTGCCAATCCATTTTGCTCAGGGTCTTCCTCTTTTTCTCTGACCCTCCACCTTACCAAACATGATATCCTTCTCCAATGACTGATACCTCCTAAAAATATGTCCAAAGTATGAGATGAAATTTGACCATCCTGGCCTCCAAAGAGCACTTTGGCTGCACTTCTTCCAACACAAATCTGTTTGTTCTTTTGGCAGCCCATGGCATTTTCAATATTCTCCTCCAACACCATACAATCTAAAACAATGCAATAAATTTTCAGAGGGGTAGTGGGAATGCATATTATATCACTTTTAATATTGCTTTAATATTCCAATGTTAAAATGGTGTCTAATTATATATATAATAATTATATTAGTTAGCACTTAACTAATTACCTTACATGGGTCAAAGACATTTCTAGCCACTTAACATATGTTGTCTCCTTTTAATCCTACCAAGTGAAGCAACTGCTAGTATAATCATTTCATTGATGTGGAAATTGAGGCAAGAGAGAAGTGATTGCCTACAATGAATTAGCATAAACAACTTGGTGCTTATCTAAAATCTTTGACACAATAGTCCTGCATTTATTATTACTCCATGTTGGCTCTCAATTCATCGGAAAGTTTTAGGTTTACAGTAAGAATATCTCTGAATTTGTCTAAAAATACGTATAAAATAATGATTCAGGTAAGAGAAGGAAATCATATGTTGTTTATTTGAATATTATTGTTGTTGAATTTGTTACCTGTGATTATTTCATGGCAACCCTATGTACAATGGAACCAATGCTGCCTAGTCCTGTGTCATCCCCATGATCCTTGGTATGTGTGAGTCTGTTGTTGAAACTACTGCATCAATCATTTCATTGAGGATTTCCTTTGTGTCTCTGACACTCTAGCAACCGTGATGTTATTGTCTAGATATTGGTCTTTCCTGATAGAGCAGGCATGATATTATTCTAATTGTTGTATCATTTCTATTTAGCTTTACTTATAGAAGAGTCCTGGTATGGTGCCGTGGGTTAATGCGCTGGAGTGTGAGGTCAGTTGAACCACAAGGTCGACAGTTCAAACTCACCAGCAGCTCCTCGGAAACCCTTTACGGGGTAGCGATGAGTCGGAACCGACTCGATGGCACTTCACAACAACAACATAGAGGATGTGGTTTGGCTTTTTAGAATTCATTTTTCTTCTTCAAAAATCTTAGATAATTAATGAGTATAGCTGAAGAAATTAGATTTATAATAGAAAACCTAAGGAAGAAAACAGTATAATTTTAAATGAGTAGAGATTTTATATATAATTTTGCATGAAAATAAGTTAATGCTTAATTAAATAATATATAGTATATTTGTTGTTGATACGTGCTGTCGAGTCGATTCCTACCCACAGTGACCCTGTATAGGGTTTCCAAGTAGCAGCTGGTGAGCGTGAACCACCGACCTTGTAGTTCAAATGACTTTACAATTGACCCATTGTGGTTTAAAGAGACGTTGGGTTCCAGGGCTTAATCCCACATCGCCACACCAGGACTCCTTGACTAAAAATAACATTATATTTCTTTAAGTAATTAGTGTAATAAACCCTGTTTTAAGATTCTTGGAATCCTTGCATTCTGGTGTGATGCCACAGGATAAGCACTCGACCTCAAGACTGTTTTGAACCTTAAAGTCAGCGGAAACCCTGTAACAGGGTCGCTTAGTTGGAACCGACTGAAGGCACATAAGAACAGTAAGAGCAACAACTTGGAGTCCTGGTGTGGGGCTGTAGGACAAGCACTGGTCTGAAAACCACAAGGTCGGTGGTTTGAATTTCCCAGCTGCTCTTTGGAAACCCTATACTTGGTTACTATAAATCAAAACCAACTCAATGACACTTAACAGCAACAACTTTGTTCCTTGTCAGTGTAGAGCAAAGACAAAGTGCAATCAGTTTAGTATGATCATTTGGCCACATGGCTATGTTATTAAATTATTTTTAAAAGATTTGTTGTGGATTTAAAGTTATTTTTTGTAAAGTTGTTTTAATTTTAAGAAGTATATGAGTAATCAAGTGAAAAGAGTGTGTGAACATGTTTGTGTGTATGTCTGTGTCATATGATTTTATTTTTCTGTGTTTTTTCCAAGGGTTAATATACATAAGAAATATTGGCAGGCATCTTCTCATCACAACTGTAAATAACCCCTGAATCATATAGGAATTGGAAAGTTAAATCTCTAAATATGCTGTCAAAGCATGAAGATTGTATTTATTTTTCTTTATTCTCTGTTAGCAGCATGAATATGTGGTTAGAAAACAACTGATGTTCAAGTTAATTTTCTTTATGTTGAAATTTGTAAGACTCATTTTTAAAAAGCTAAGCATTAAGCACACCTAACTAATAAAAAAATGTATATGGAAGTCTATTAAAAAGATGCATAATGCTATGCATAATTAACTTAGATTACTTATTTTAAATAAAAAGAATCTTACTTGTTTTACATAAGAATATATCTCAAAATAGAAATACAAGTGATAAACATACTGCTAACTAGAATGTTTTATTACTTTTTTTTTGGTACCTGTTTCAGCTGGGAACAAAAAGATCCATTTGTAAAACATCTGATTCTTTCTGAGTGAATCAAACACTATGAACATTTACAAATGTATAAATATATATACAGCTAGCTTTGTTGTACCCTTTTGTTTGCAAATGATTTTTTTCATTTAAAATGGATTTTCCATCTTTCTAATAATTCTTAAACTTAATCTGTGTGCAACCTTAATCTTGCCTATTACTATGTGGGTACAGAGTATAATATGTTATATAAGTTATTTGGTCTTCAGAGTTTGCTAACCTAATGAAAACCATTTAAGTATTAATTTTCAATGCATGTGGAAGACTAAAGACACTCTTGATTCATCTTATCTGTAGGGTAAAGTAAATTTATCTTATGCCTTAAATTTACTGATACAACATTCTGGGTGCAAATTTTTTTTACAAGGTTGTATATCATAACACTCTTTCTACTTATTTATTTGGAGTCTTGGTGTGGCGCTGTGGGTTAATGTACTGGACTTCAAGATCAGTTTGAACCACAGGGTCGGTGGGTCAAGCTCACCATCCACTCCTTGGAAACTATGCAGGATCACTATGAGTTGGAAATGACTTGATGTCACTTAACAATAACATTAACAACTTATTTATTTACTTTTAGTCAATTGATATGGAATTATGCCTTTACTCATAAGAGGCTAAGTCAATAAGTATTGCTAGTAGGATTTCATCTATATATACCATGAATTTACTCCCAAGAAAACATTTTAAATAAGTCTCTTCAAACAATGGATAGCTGCAGAAATGTTCTCTTGGAAACAATTTTTGTCTTATTTTCTCTTGCTGTTAACTGTTATCAAGTCAGTTTCAACTCAGTGACCTGCATAGAGTTTCCAAGCAGTGCCTGGTAGGTATGAACCATTGGCCTTGTGGTTCACAGTCCAGTGCTTATCCTACAGGCCCACTCCAGGATATCTTAAAAAAAAAAATGAAGTCTAATCATAGTGGTTTCAGAGGGAATTTGCTGGGCCAGTTAAATTCAAGTCAGAGGTCAGCTCAAAAAGTTATGGTGACTTTTGGGGGCATTCTGAAGGGGTAATCATGATCATTTCCTCAAAGGACAAACAACAATCATGTGAACTTATCAAAAAGAATTTGTTTTTGTTTTGTTTTTACTTGAAAATTATAATGGTTAGAATAAGGTCAGGAAGTTTGTATTGAGGATTTTGTTTTCTTTGATACAACAATGTGCCTACTTATTCTTAGAGGATAACAAGAAATACCCCTTGAGGATTTCCTTGGTTGTTCCATCACACTATACTTCTGATCTTGCCTCTTCAGACATCTTTTTGTTCTCAAAACTCAAGGACCATATTAAACAAACATGGTTTGAGTTCCTTGAGAATAGCAACACTACCATTTTGATGTGTAAATCAGGGAGCTCAGAATTCTTCAGAGAAGAGCTTCTTTTTGTTGCTGTTTTTGTGTGCCTTCAAGTGGTTTCTGATTCGTAGTGACCGTGTATAGGGTTTCTGACATATGCTGGTGAATTTGAACTGCCGACATTTGGGTTAGCAGTCCAGTGCTTGTGCTAACACACCATACCAGGGCTTCTTGGATGGGCTAGAGAGAAGGAAACACCACCTTCAGAATGGTGGTTGGTTGGTTATGTGCCGTGGAATCGATTCCGACTCATAGCGACCCTGTACAGGATTTCTAAGGCTGTAAATCTTTAATGGAGCAGAAAGCCTCATCTTTCTCCCACGTCAGAATTGTATAGACCTAGATGAATATTATGTCAAGAAATATCAACTTCACATTTTGAAAAATTTAATAAAAATGTATGTGGTTTTTAAAATATTTTTATTGTGCAGAACATCAGTTTTGCACTCATCTTATCATATTTCGTAGCATTGCAATGATTACAGTCCCCTCCATACATCACCATTCAACAGTATTTGGATCTATTCTCTGTGTTGTTGTTGTTGTTGTTTTTTGTTTTTTTTTTTTGATGTACACAAAATCACTCAAGAATATATAATAATTTAAACAACCCAAGGGCATATTCTGCAAGCCTGCCTCCTGGCTGCCAGCACACAACCTTTTTCTGTCCATGCATATAGAGTCCTCAGCAGCTCTGTCTCCCCATATCATCATCTCTGCCTCCATCTCTGGTGTCACTGCTGCTCTGGATAGGGTCCCACATTTTGCTCATGCTCTTCTCCCTTGATGGTCCTAGGGTCCTCTGTTGCTGGAATGTAAGATTAACTACTCCACCCTTTATGTTACAAAATCTCTGCCTTTACCATTGTAACAAATGCAGTTAGTCATGATTACAATTACTCGCTATTGAATCATAAGAATCTTACACCATCTCCCTTTCACCAGACCTGTCTAGACAAGATGAAAACTATTCAGTGGAGATTCTGCTTCCCTTCACTCACTATGAAACAAAACTCCCCTTGAAAACTTGTAAGCCAGCCACTTTGTGCATTGATAGCCCTCCATTTTAGGTAGCCCATATCTAAGTTGCTAATCACTATTATCCCTGTGTAGAGAAAGAATATGTTTGATCCTTAATGTGAAGACTCCTTCCCTCTCCATTGGTATTTTCAGCTACTACGCCCATAAGTATAGGTCAAGTTTATCAAATTGTAGGAATTTACACTTGTTTCCTTTATTAAATTTCTTTATCTTCCTCTAATGGAGTTCTATGGAGCTCTGGTAGCATAGTGATTTCGAGTCTGGCTGCTAACCTTAAGGTTAGCAGTGCAAAACTACCAGCCTTTGCAAAAGAAAGATGAGGCTTTCTGTTCCCACAAATATTTTCAGCCTTGGAAACCCTATAAAGGGTCACTATGAATCAGAACGGGCCCCACCAGTTCAGTTTTGATCATCAAACCATCGAATCTTGGTCAAGTGGGTACTATCTGCTAGTTTGGATGTTCTTGTGTGTCTCCCCTCACTTCGTATATGTGGACGCTTCACTCTTAGTTCTAGACCTCTGTGAATCGATCCTTGTCTGTGGGCTTAAAAGTCTTCAGGTCTCACCACATTTCAGACTAACCAGCACTTCCTCCTCTCTCTCTCATCTCCAGGTTGATGGGAATCTATTGACTCCCTTTGAGTTTCAGTCTTGGAAAGGGGTTTGTACTGAAGGGATTAGATTGCTTGCCTTGATGTTTTCCCAGAAAACAACTTGCTTGTTCTTGTAGTAGACAATCAGACTGCCATTTTTGGTTTTGATTTTTCCTGCTGATCTTTCTTTCAAGAAATATCTTCTGTTCCTCTAGCTGCTCCAGACTTGTCTGCATGCCCTTTCAGGTGGGAATGTCCCACTTCAGAAGGTTCTGGATGGGCCTCACGATTCCACCTAAGGTCTCATATACTACAAAGAATCCATGAGAAGCCTTTTTCACTAGGAAAGTTCTAGAATTCCTTTTGGGTATTCCAATCAGTTATAGGCTGAAGATGGGCTTACACATTTTCTTATTGAAGACTTTAAAGGCAGTGTCAAGGAGCTCCCTTGTGGGGGTTGGGGTCCTTTCTCTATTCTTTGTAATTTTTTGTTTTCTGTTTTTTGTCTGATGCTGATTGGTATATAAATTTGAGATGGAGGTAGGTACTCCCTTCTTGTGAATCGGGGTCAAGTTTGGTATACTTAGTCATTGCTTCAGTTAAGTGGGAGAGGAAAAGGATGGGGTTTTCTTCTGGCCTTGGAGTTAGTTCCATTAATTTCTCATAATTGACTGCCTTATGGGCATGCCTGTCCATACTGTTTGCTAGCCAGGAAATCATGTGTTCTAGCTTGGCGGGCCCTTGGTCTGAGGTCTGGTAATCCCATCTTGGATCTGTTTGGGGTACTGCTTCCTGTGCCTCTGGGTAGCAGGTAGGGGCTTGATCGTGCACATAGTCAGCATATGTTTCTGCATCCCTCCAGATTAAATCTTTCTCTTCTCTCTTTAATGTGTTATTGAGGATGGTAGTAGACATCCTGCCAGGCCAGGGAGAAAGTCTGTGAGAGACCGAGAAATTCTTTTCTAAAATTTTCTGGGCTTTTGCTGAAAGATCCTAGCCTATTCACAATTTGAGAGGGATCAGAAAGGGAGAACGGGATTTGGATGCTGGTGGGGCCCTTATAGCCAGAAACTTCTCTGATAGGAAAAAGGGTTAGGGATCATTTTGATCTTGTTATTGGGCCTGGGGGGTTGTTCTGATTCATGTAATCTGGGGATGCAGGGAGTTGGGCTAGAGGTAGAGATGGAACTAGAGGAGGGGGTACTGATATTAAAGTTCGGGGTGGTGGTGGAGGCAGTGATAAGGTGGAGGATCATCTGTGCGGTCAATAAAGGTTTCTGGGGGGTTTTCAGAGACGTCATTATTTTGGGGATTTGTGAGTTTTTTCATTGAGAAGTAAAATTTGATTCGTGGAGCAATTTGGAACATATAAAGATGGCCGCGACCGAAGATAGAAAAACGCTTACACACAGGGGACCTCCGACCACTTTCTGTTCCATTGGAGGAACTTCTCTAGAGCTCTGAGAATTCCATAATCAAAGTTGTCGTTTTCAGGCCAGTGGTTTTGGTTGTCTAGGAGGTATTGGGACTAAGTGTGGTTGCAAAACATAAAGACGTGTTTCAGTTTGATTTCAGATTGTAAATGAAGTTGTTGTATTTTTTTAATTGAGCAACGGACACCCTAATGGGGGTGTCCTTTTCTATTTTTGAGATACAGGTTTCCATAATTTTGGTGCGTTCAGTTAAAGGGAGAGATAAGAGGGGAGTAGCTGGGACACACGATGTTTTTCTTCAGGGCATCCTGAGGAGAGAAACATTAAGGCTGGAGATGGGAGGGAGGCTCAGAAGAACAACAAGAACATCTCCTGTATTGTTCTAATGGAGGACCCCTGAGACATATAAGGGAGGCCTGCCCAGCAAGATCTTATATCTGGGGGACAGAGAAGCCGTTCTCTAGGTACGTTAGAGAAAACATCTGGAGGCCAACTTACCTTCCCTATGGAATCAGCTGTTGATAGATGGTTGGAGTTGGTCTGGAACATGGTCCTGTGATGTGCTGGAGCCACATGATTATTTAGAAGAAAAGGGAGACAACTTTCCCAGACTGATGACAAAAGATGGGAACACTGTAAGCCCCTTTAGTCATGGGGCACCAAAATGTAAGAAATACAAAAGAAAGAGATGAAGAGAAAAACATGGCTTCAACATGAGGCAGGTTTATTGATAATGAACCTGGGAGGGGGAACTCAAGATCAAGAGAGATAAAGAGCCCTCCAATCCTTTACAGACTGGTACATTTAAGGTGATGTGGTTCCAGATAGAGTTTTGGCAGGCTTACAATGGGTGAAGTCATACATATGTTCCAGAAACCGGAAACTACTAGGGGGAGGGTCTCTTGGTGTAATAAAGACTTAAGCTTTCAGGAGACCAACGCTTGTTGTTGTTGTCAGGTGCCATTGAGTCGGAAACGACTCATAGCGACCCCATGCACAGCAGAACGAAATAATGGCCGATCCTGGGCCAACCTCACTACCGCTGCCACACTTGACGCCATCAATGATGCCACCTGGCTGATCCATCTCATTGGGGGGTCTTCCTCTTTTTCTCTGACCCTCCACCTTACCCAGCATGACATCCTTCTCCAGCGACTGTTCTCTCCGGACAATGTGTCCAAAGTATGAGAGACGAAGCCTAGCCATCTTGGCCTCCAAGGAGCACTCTGGCTGCACTTCTTCCAAAACAGATCTATTGGTTCTTTTGGCAGTCCACAGAACTTTCAGTATTGCCCTCCAACACCACAACTCAAAGGCATCAATTCTTCTACGATCTTCCTTATTCACTGTCCAGCTTTCACATCCACATGAGGTTACTGAAAATACCATGGCTTGGGTTAGGTGCACCTTATTCCTCAAGCTGACATCTCTACTCTTCAATACTTTAAAAAGTTCCTGTGCAGCAGATTTGCCCAATGCAATACGTCATCTGATCTCTTGACTGCTGATTCCGCGACTGTTGATAGTTGATCCAAGAAGAATGATGTCCTTGACAACTTCAATCTCTTCTCCATTGATAAGAATGCTGTTTATTGGTCCAGTGGTGAGGATTTTTGTTTTCTTGACATTGAGATGTAATCCATACAGAAGACTGTGCTCTTTGATCTTCATCAGTAAATATTTTAAGTCCTCTTCACTTTCAGCAAGCAAGGTTGTATCATCTGCATATCTCAGGTTGTTAATAAGTCTTCCTCCAATCCTGACACCACGTTTTCCTTCATAGGACCCAACTTCTCGTATTATTTGCTTAGCATACATATTGAACAAGTATGGTGAAAGAACACAACCCTGCCGCACACCTTTCCCAATTTTAAAACATTCAGTGTTCCCATGCTCTGTTCGAACAACTGCCTCTTGGTCCAGGTACAGATTTCTCAGAAGTAGAATTAAGTGTTCTGGAATACTCATACTTCTCAATGTTGTCCATAGCTTGTCATGATCCACACAATCGAAAGCCTTCGCATAGTCAATAAAGCAACACTTAGGCAGAACTTTATTTGGCGCCATTTTGGGGGCAGCTGCAATGCCATTTTGTTGATTAGGAACAGGGTCCTTCAGTTTCCAATGCTATTTATATTTTATTTGATTGTTTCTGTAGTGCTTTCTTGACTTCTTCCTTGTTTTCTGAACCCCTCTGTGGAGCATTTGAATGTACCTCAATATCTTTCTTCTGAATTCCTCCTCAGGCATTTCCAAAGCCTGCCCTCTTTCCAATGGGAAGTCTAGGTCTACCTTCAGCTCCTTTATTTCAGTTACTCTATCTTGTTTCTGGGCATGTGCTAAAATCTTTGGTTGTCTCTTGGGCATCTTCAATTATTATTTTGAAATAATTACTTGAATGTATGTTGATGTATTATTAAGCTTTCTGATTTCCTCCAGATAGTTAAGATGAAGCTTTCCCTTACACTTTGCTTATTACTCAACTTAGAGTTACTCTAGCAGGTGTTGGCTGTCTATGTGTTGTATAGGTACTGGTATTGGCTCTTGCCTGGATGGTGGGCTTTTATAGGGTATGATTGTAGCTTGGCTGTATGGCCAAAATTGCAGTCTCTTGTTGGGTAATGTAGGGATACAAAGAGTATTCCACCCCACCCTAAATTAAAGGGGAACCAAAAAGTAAAACTACAATCGCAAAAATTTTTTTAAAAAGAAGCAAAATATGAGTATGACTTTAGTGCCCCTCATTCAGCTGACTGGAACTGTTCTGGGAGACTATTCCATTTTAAACAGTTCCTGTTGACCTATCCTCCTTTTTAGATTCTGTGTTCTGTGCTTTTTTTCTAAGCAGATCTGTGCACATGCGTAGTAGAACACTCCAGGGTTGGGGTTGGGACGTCCATTCACTCAGATACCCCATTTTGTCAACAGAGTGGAGGTGCACATACAGTTAGAGACCAATGAATAGGAAAAAAAAATATTCACACCTTTCTCTCTGATGATCAGACATATCTCTGTGGTTGTAGTGCTCTTCTGGTCCTGATCTTGGTCAGTCATGCCCAAGACGGCCTTATGGCAGCCCCTGGCAGTTGAAGATCAGAAAATGCCACTTTTTTTGCTTCTGCTACAAATTTCACTAGCAGTAAACCTTGATCCTCCTTAATATTCCCTTATACATTGTTCACTGTTCTGGGCCTCTCCCTTGAACCTGCTTCATCTGTGTCATTACTGTCAGAGGTCTGCACCGTGCTTCTCCCTTATCTGCCGTCTAACCCTGTCCAAGTATCTATGAGTTTATAGCAGTATTTTTTACTTCTGTTTTGATTTTGCAAAAGCCAACTTACATATACAACAAAACTTATTTGACTCTTAAATGATTATTTTCTTCCACACACAATCAGAAAATAAAAAATGTGATTTACTACAAGACTTTCTCTTCCTGTTTATTTAAATTGAGAAATGATTTCATCTTTCCAACATACTTTTCTTTTGTTCAACCTCTGTCATTTGCCTTTTAAAAATATATCCTTTATATTTCCTCAGTCTGGATTATTTCACCCATTATCATACATTCATCTACATCTGTAGCGACAACTCCAATTATGACTTTTTTTTTTTTTTCATTCTGACTTGGTAGCTGAATGTTTAATATCCCAAAGAAGCTTTTGTTAATAAAAATATCTATTTGACTTTCACCTATGGATGCAGTAGATCAAAAGAGGGAACAAATCTTCACAATGAGGATCATTCCACCCCCTCAATACACAGGGTGACATGGATGGGCAACTTGGACAGTGGCTACCAAAAATGGGGAGAGGGAGTTACAAAGGCAAGAAATGACTAGTTTACAATCTTTCAAGAGGGAGCCTAGATCCAGAGGGCATGGAGGAAGGTAGTATCTCCACTGAGTAGTATCCAATCTGCCTGGTGGGATTGATAAAAGGAGATGGGAATAGCACGCATGTGGTACAATAGTGAATAATTACTATCAGGACTGACTATGAGAGTTGAAAACATAAAGGTAGACATTTTGTAGCAAAAGAAAGAGAGTTGTTGACTTTGCAGGCCAGGAGCAGAGGTCCCTGGCTCCATCAAGGGAGAAGAGTGGTGTGTGAGACCCTACCCAGAGATGGAGGCAGAGACATTGATGTGGAGCTGAGAACTCTAGACCCAGAGAGGGAGAAGGGCTGTGTGCTTACAACCAGCGGGCAGGCTTGTGAGGTATACCCTTTGGTTGGTTGATAATGCATAGAGGGAATTGTAACCATGGAAATGTAACGATATATGATAAGATGAATGTAAAGCTAATGTTCTCCCATGTAAACTATCACATAATTCACAATAAAACAGTAGGAAAAAAAACAAAATTAATTTTAGATAAGTACTAAGATGTTATGCGCCTTTTTCACTGTGTTGCACTGATGGTTCAAAATCAACAATGGGTAAAATTGCTAAAGCCTCAGCATGAATAGACAGTGAAATCATAGTCATATTCTTCACCATCATGAACAAACAGTAAAAAAAAAAAAAAAAAAGGAGGGGCTGCAAAATAAAAAACCCCACAAAAAACCTATTTGAATACTCATTTAAGAAAGTATTATGAAAATAAAGCCAAACGTATTGCCTTTCAGTCAATTCTGACTCATAGTGACTTTGTAGGACAAGTAAAACTACCCAATAGGGTTTCCAAGGATGTAATTTTGATGCATTCCCACAGTTTTAAAAGCCTCAGAAACCCTATACAGGGTTACTGTAAGTCAGAACTGACTCCACAGCTCTTAACAGTAGCAACAATTTTTATGGAGCATGTGAGTGGGTTCAGATAAATGACCTTTTGGTTAGGAGTCAGGGAACCTTATGAAAATATAGTGCCTATATATGTTTTATAAAAACATTCATGTTTTATATTCAAATGTTTATTTGTTTGTTTGTTTTCCATTTTGTTAGGTTTTGGATCATGTAAAATTTTGTTCAGGAACACACAAATTCTGTTTTTCATGGATGCCATAAAACCAGTTAAATCTTTTTCTATTCCTTGGCTCCATTAAAATTATGAGATAACATCTCATACTATAGTAGCTTTCCAATGATCAGCAATATACATTAGTGTTTTCTTATCTACTTTTAGTAACATGCTTTTGTTTAAATTATATACATGCTATAATTAAATTTGTGCTGTATATCACAATGTCAAGTTATGTTTTCTTTTAAATTTTATTTTAATGTAGCATATTATCTCTATTACCTTACAAATGCATGGGATTAATAACATTAATAACAATGAAACTTAAAAGCTTCTTTATGTAGATATAGAACTATTTTTAACTCAAATTATATTTTTATTCTTCTTTATGTCTTTGGAGGAAAAAAAACAGACCTTGTCTAAAATTGTAAAACCACAAAAGTAAAATTTTACTTGAAAAGATTTGGCAGAACATCCTCCTTTGGCACTCTGTTTCAATTTAACACAGTCACTGATTCCCAAAAGCAATCTAGGAGTGCTGTAATGCATCAATCGAAGGAAAGCTACATAGGTTCTCACACAAATTCTGTTATTCCTGCTCAGGTCAACTTACACAAACCAATAATTTTAAGTTCTGTTTTCTTTACTTTCTGACTCATACATACCAGTGGATTTAAAAGACATATAGTTGGTTGTTTTGAGTAAAATGACATTTTTTTTTAGCTTTTTTGCTACAGAGAACATTTAGACAACAATAACTGTAATGACATTAAAAATATGGATGTGTCAATAAAATTTTGGTTATAATTTTTAACACAGTAAAACTAGCTTTTTGGGTTCTGAATACATTTACTTCTCAGTCTTCAATTCTGACAAATAGCCTTACACTCTATCATTCAAGTGACCTGTAATAATAATACCTGACTTTATTGAAAATCATGCTAAATCCCCTACATTACTGCAGTCTCTTATTCTTTCTCAGGGGGAGAACTATTGAATTGTTTTTCTATTCTAAGACTTTTAGTAAATCTTTCATTTTCATTATTTCTTGTTTTAAACAGATTTCTCATCTTGCCTCCAAATGTATAAATACTTGTGATACACACATACACATACACTCACATATATGTTTTTGTTGTTAAGTGTCATCAAGTCAGTTCTGATTCATAGTGACACTTGGGAGGGTTTCCAAGGAACTACCTCACAGCTAACATTACAGTGCTTATCTCCAAAGCCACACCAAAACTCTGAGTGTTTATATACATAGTTTTTGTTAAGTGCCATTGAGTCATTTCTGACCCACAGCAATCCTGTATAGAGTATGCAAGGAGTGACTGGTGAGTTTGAGCCACCAACCTTGCAGTTCAAACCAACTTTGCATTCCATTGCATTAACCCACAGCGCCACATATATATATATGATGGATGTATAGATATAAATATTTATTATATTCAAATTAGAATTAAGGAAAAAATTGTATAGATAGATAAACAGAGAGAGAGAGATTTTTTTCCCTTAATCCCAATTTGATGACAAATATTTTTGTCTGGCTTCCTGAAGCATCATTATGCATATCTATGGGTTATATACTAAATTTACAATGTGATTTTTCAGTATTCTCAATTTAGGGATAGAATGTTACGAGATATGATGCACCCTTTTCAATAGGCACCTTCAAATCTTCAATCCTTCTTATATAATATATTGCACTAAAAAAGTAGTAGAACAAACCTAGTATTTAATCACACACATGTATGTGTGTTTATATATTAGATTTGTTCCATTATTATTCTTTTCTTCCATGAAAATTCAATTATACGAATGTTGGCTCTTATCTTTCACAACTATTGTTTTCTCCATAATGCTTCATGACTTTTTTTTTTTTTGTAGATTTTTATTGTTGCTACTATTTATTATTCTTTGTATTCATTTTGAAAGTTTTTCCCTTGTTTGACTTTCTATGTTATTTTTTCAAAGTCCTTTTTTTCTTTTTTTTAACTTTAATTTTTGTGTGTTTTTTCTTTCTTCCATATTCCTTTCAGTTTATCATTTTCTTTTCCTCCTTCCTTGATCACTGCCCCACAAATTTTACCTCCTCAATTTTTCTTGAAAGAACAATTTGTTAGAATTTCATTTTGTCTCTTCTCTTCAATACCACTGGGTTAGAAATTCTTACCAAACTGTGGTGTGTTTTTTTAAAAACACTAACCATGATTTTGCTCTTCTCTGAACCAATTGATTTTAGGTCTTGCATTCTCTTTTCATTCAAAAACAAATTACTACTATTCTGTGTGGCACTGGACCATAGGGTGGGTTTGAATTACAACGTCAGTGGTCTAAACTCATCAGTCACTACTCAGAAACCCTATACAGGAACCGATTTGGTAGTACTTAGCAATGGCAACTATTTTGTTAAATGAGTGGTATTTTAAGGTTAAAAGCATAGATACTATTCTAAAAAATAACAAACATGACAAAATGCTAAGACAACTATAAATAGTTGCTTAGGCATCGCAGAATCACTAAGTTATAGAAACTATTTACTTAAATAGCACTATTTAATATAAAAATTGTTATTGTTAGGTGCTGTCCAGTCAGGTGTAACTCATGGTGACCCTGTATAGGATTTTCAAGGAGCAGCTAGTAGGTTTGAACCACCAATCTCATGGTTAGCAGTTCAGTGCTTATCTACAATGCCACACCAAGACTCCAATTAATAATTGTTGTTGTTAAGTGTCATCAAATCAGATCAGACTCATAGTGACCCTGTATAAGGTTTCCAAGGAGCGACTGGTGAGTTTGAACTGCCAACCATTCAGTTCAAACCACCTTGTGGTCAAGTGCTTATCCTACAACTCCAAACTAGGAGAAAATAGTTTAAATATTTTTATTTTAGAAATACATTATATCACAATTAATATGATTTATCACTGAATAGTTTGGACAAAATAACATGGATAATTTAATGATTGATTTTTACATATTTGTCACAATTAAATTTATATTTTTTTAAAAAACAACATATAAAGACAGGAGTTTATAAACCTTTGTCTAAACTCTTTAAAACTAGTACTTAACTTTTATTTTTTATTTGCAGGTTTGTGTAATTAAAAGAAAATGGAATTGTTAATAAATTCCTCTTTTACTATCCATATGAAATCTTTAAATGAAATAAAATATTAATGTATGGGATGTTTTAAGAATTACAATGTAGAAATATTGGCTATCAATAATTACAACTGATATTCTGAAATAGCTCTTTCATATCTAGATGTAAATAAATTATTATTATGTAGTCGCCTTTATACAGTGAGACCAGTAAAAGCTGGACTTGATGGGACTGACCGATTTTTCCAGGTTTTCCAAGTTTTCCACCTTTGAGCAAGTGCATTTTTACCACCTTTCTATTGCTCATTTTAGTGAATATATTTGAGTTTTCTTTCTCTGATAGATTTCTGCCTTATACAGTTTTCAGCTTTCACATGCCTTTGTACTATATACATGTTTATATGATATGCTGAACTCAGTATTTTATTTTAAATAAGATTTTGAACACCTACAAAATGTTGATCAATTCGCAATTGGCTGGAGACATAAGAATGCATAAGGTATATCTCCACAGAGAGTTTAGGGCTAAGGTTCTGATAAACCTCTTGCAATTTTTTAAAAATTATTTTATTTCTAATTATTATGTCAACACTCAAAAGTGTGCAATTATAGATTATCTGTAGAAGTGATAAGGAGCTCTGGTAGTGTAATGGTTGCAAATTGGGCTATGAACCTTAGGGTCAGCAATTTGAAACTATCAGCTGTTTCGCAGGAGAAAGATGAGGCTTTCTGCTTCTGTAAAGACTTATAGCCTTGGAAACCCTGTACAGGGTTGCTATGAGTTAGTTCCAACTCCAAGGCACATAACCACCACCACCATAGAAGTGATAACAGAGGCAAAATTGTCATTGATTATCTTTAAATGCATTCACATTTTATAATACTTAATATCATTTAGTTTACATTTTAACACCATAAGCATTTTAAAAAGCTCTTAAACACTGAAATAAAATGGGTTAACATATTCCATTTCTTTTCAGTTAGCATGTGGGGAAGGGGAAATTTTGGTCTCTAAGTGAAACCACTGGACCAATAAACAACATTCTTATCAACGGAGAAAAGATTGAAGTTGTCAAGGACTTCATTCTTCTTGGATCAATTATCAACACTCACGGAAGCAGCAGTCAAGAGATCAAATGACATATTGCATTAGGCAAATCTGCTGCACAAGCCCTTTTTAAAGTGTTGAAGAGCAAAGGTGTTAGCTTGAGGACTAAGGTGCGCCTGATCCAAGCCATGGTATTTTCAATAACCTCATATGCATGAGAAAGCTGGACAGTGAATAAGGAAGACAGTAGAAGAATTGATGCCTTTGAATTACAGTGTTGAAAGAAAATATTGAAAGTGCCATGGGCTGCCAAAAGAACCAATAGATCCGTTTTGGAAGAAGTGCAGCCAGAATGCTCCTTAGAGGCCAAGATGGCCAAACTTTGTCTCTCATACTTTGGACATATTGCCAGGAGGGAGCAGTCACTGGAGAAAGATATCATGTTTGGTAAGGTGGAGGGTCAGAGAAAAAGAGGAAGACGCCCAACGAGATGGATTGGCCAAGTAACAGCATCAATGGACTCAAGCGTGGCAACAGTCGTGAGGTTGGCCCAGGATCGTGCAGTGTTTCATTCTGCTGTGCATAATGTCGCTATGGGTCAGTACCAACTCGATGGCACCTAACAACAACAAGGACAACAAGAGAAAAGTTCTAGTCTTGAATTTAGTAGATTTAAGTTCAAATTCTAGGCCATTCACTTATTAAATATGTGGTTTCAGTGGAACTGCTTTAAAAAAAAATACTGTCATTATTAAAAAGAGAAAAATTCCATTATCTATTTGTAGTGTTCTTGTTAACCATTTAAGAAGTAATGCACGAGAAAAAAATTAGCTTGGAATTTATTTCAGGATAAAAATAGTTATGAATAATAGTTGCTAATTTTCATTATTTTCATAATCAATCCATATCACCATAAATACAACATCATCAATCCATTATCAGCCCACAATCTTGCCTATCTTCAAACCAAAATTTGTGAGGAAATAAGGTTATCATGATGTTATTTATTGGTCCAATTCTGAGTGTGTTTGTTTTCTTAACATTGAGGTACAGCTCATATTGAAGTTTTCAGTCTTTGATCTTCATAAGTATTTTAAGTTGCTTTCACTTTTAGCAAACAAGCTTGTGTCACCTGCATACTGCAGGTTGTTAATGATTCTTCTTCCAATCTTGATGTCACATTCTTTCATATAATCCAACTTCTCCAGTTATTAGTTCAGCATACAGGTTGAATAAGTATGGTGAACAGATACAACCCTGGTGTACACCTTTCCTGATTTAAAACCATTCAATGTCTCTTTGCTCTGTTATAATTTTTTTTTTTTTGAAGGTTCAAACCTGTTTCATTTTCTCATAAATTATTAAAAACAAAAGTGTTTTATACTGATGACAAAATTCAAACAGTACTGAAAAGGGGTTTGTGTTAATGGACAAAAAGTCAATCCCTCTGGGCAGGGCCCCAAGAAGCAACACCCAGGTCAAACGGCAGCCTCCTTACTGCTGGGCCAGAAGTGCTGTCCTATTGGCCTTCGTCTTTTCCAGCTGCTTGGCCAGATGACTATTGGTCATCTCCATCTCCTCAATCTTGTGCAGTGCTGTCTGTACTTGGTCTATGTACAGGTTTTTCATGAGAACAATGAAGTGTTCTGGGATACCCATTCTTTGCAATGTTACTCATAGATTGGTTTGATCCACATAGCCAAATTAATGTGCATAATAAATAAAGCACATATAAAACTCTGGTATTCTCTCTTTTCATCCAATATCCATCAGACATCAACAATAATATCCCTCAAACCACATTCTCTTCTGAATCTGGTTTGACTTTCTGGCAGTTTCCTGTCCATGTACTGCTGCAACCGCATTATTTTGGATCAACTTTATTTAGAATGGCACAAATATATGTCTCTTCCATTCGGTTGGCAAGGTCACTGTTTTCTGAATGTCTTGACATGGATGAATGAGAGTCTTCAGTGCTGCATTAATTTGTTGAAACATTTCAATCTATATTCAATCAGTTCCTGGAGCCTTGTTTTTGGCCAGTGCCTTCAGTGCTGCCTGGGTTTTTTCCTTCAATACCATAAGTTCTTGATCATATGCTACTCTTAGACTGATTGACCATTGACCAATTCTTTTTCAAATAGTGAATGTATTCCTACCATCTTCTTTTGATACTTTCTGAAACATTTAATGTAGTATCCATAACATCATTCAATATTGCAACCCAAAGCTTGAATTGATTTTTTCCTTCAAATCTTTCAGTTTGAGAAATGCTGAATGTGTTTTTCTCTTTTGGTTTTCTAACTC
>NW_006408735.1:1458688-1460545 GCF_000296735.1 Chrysochloris asiatica
TCTTTCTTTTTGTTGTTGTTAAGTGTTGTTGAGTCCGTTCTGATTCATAGTGACCCTGTATAGGGTTTCCTAAGAGCAACTGATGGGTGTGAATTACAGACCTTGTGTGGTATGCAGCTCAGTGCTTATCTACAGCATCACAGCACGAGTCTGCCAATATACATGTATATATAAAGTTTTCCTTATAGAAGTATGGATATTATCCTATCACAGACAGCATTGTACTTCAACATAAACCATGAAATGCTCCTTTTGATGGTTAATGTAACACCATTTTTTCTTAAATTTATCATTCCCATAATAGTAAACTATATGATTGTCTGAATCAAAATAGCCAGTACCAGTCTACTTCAACTCACAGATGCCTAGGATATAGATCTTTATGAGTTCCATTTCATTTTTGACAACTCCCAATTTTCCTAGATTCATACTTCATCCATTAAACATTCTAATTATTAAATGTATTTTTGCCATTTTCTCTCCCCATTTTGAGTTGTGTCCCAGAAACAAATGAAGGTTCCGAAAGCTTTGTTCCATTCATGTCATTAAGGTCATCTCTACTCTGAGATGACCTTAATGACATGGCTTTTCCCCAGTCATACTGTGAGTGCCTTCCACCATGAGGGACCCTTCTTCTGGAATTACATCTAATAATGTTCCTCTGCTATTAATAAGCTGCTCAGAAATTATCCATTCAAAAGTGGTCCATCTCTCATTCTTCCAAACCCATTTAAGTTTGTTTTTATTATAGTATCAAATATTTTGAAATATAAACCCCACTAATAAGTAGCATAAGCGAAAAGTGGTATTTTCTTGTATTATCTGAGGAATAAATGTCTGATTGTTCCACCTTTTCGATAATGTTTCTTTTGAAATACCAATTCCAATTCCAATATTTTGTCATAATTAAATATACAAATATATAAAGAAAATCAGATATGTCCAAGTAGATAAATTGCAATATTTTAATATAAACCTTAAAATCAACCTAAATATTCATTAGCATTATGGACATTTAGTAGATTATATACTTAGCATGGAGTCTTGGTATGGCACTGTGGGCTAATGCATAAGACTGTGAAGTCATTTAAACTGCCAGGTCGGTGGTTCAAGTTCACCAGCTGCTCCTTGGAAACCCTATACAGGGTTGCTATGGGTTGGAATCAATTCGCTGGCACTTACTTAGCATACCTTGAATAATATGCATTATTAAAAGTAAAATTACAGGCTTTTTAGAAATTGAAAGGCAATACCTTTAAAATATTTTTTTGGAAAAACACATCACAAAAGAATATTAAATATAATTTCTGTGAAGAAGAAAAATAATAAAATACTGCCTGTTTGTATGGCATGCATTTTAATTCATTTTTGCTTATTTTAGTGCCCTTTCATATTTCAGGTTTTACTAATTTTCCACAATTCAAAATAATTATATAGAATGTGTAAAAATAACAGATCCTTGGAAAAACTTAATGATATTATAGACTATTACGAATTCTGGAAACTAAAAGCAATACTTTAAAGAATTAAAAGTGATTTTTAATTCCAGATAAATTCAATGAAAATAATTACTTTACAAATTTAAATAATTTATATGTAAATGATACTTGCTGTGTAAAACAGAATGAAACACTTCCCAGTCCTGCACCTCCCTCACAATATTGGGTAGCTTTGAGCCTATTGCCGCAGCCACTGTGCCAATCCATCTCCTTGGGGGTCTTCCTCTTTTACCTAATCCTTTATTTGATCAAACATGATATCCTTCTCTAGGGACTTGCCACTCCTTAAAATATGTCCGAAGTTTGAAACATGAAGTTTGGCCATCTTGATTTCCAAGGAGAATTCTGACTGTACTTT
>NW_006408735.1:1461215-1462368 GCF_000296735.1 Chrysochloris asiatica
ACAGGTTGTTAATGAATCTTCTGCCAATCTTGATGCCATGTTTTTGTTCATATAACCCAGCTTCTTGGGTTATTTGCTCAGCATACAGATTGAATAAAGTACGGTGAAATAATGCAAACCTGGTGCCAAATTGGCTAATGTTTAAACCATTAGGTATTCCCTTGTTCTGTTTGAACAACTGCCTCTTGGTCTCTCTCTATATAAGACCTTCATGAGCACAATTAAGTGTTACAGAATACTCATTCTCCACAATGTTGTCCCTAGCTTATCATGAACCACAAAGTCAAAAACTGCATAGTCAATAAAGCACAGGTAAACATCTTTCTGGCATTCTCTGCTTTCAATCAAGATCCATCTTACATAAACTATGATATCCTTCACTCCATATCTTCTGAATCCAGTTTGAACCTCTGGAAGTTCTCTGTCAATGTACAGTTGCAACAATTTTTTAGCACAATTTTTGTTGCATGTGATATTAATGGTATTGTGCTATGATTTCCGCATTCCATTGGGTCACCTGTCTTTGGAATGGACCCAAACATGGAACTCTTCCAGTCAATTGGATAGATAGTTGTCTTCTAAATTTCTTGGCATAGATTAGTGATTTCCTCCAGTGCCACAGCACTTTGTTGAAAAATTTTAATTTGTATTCTATCAATTTCTGTTGCCTTCTTCTTTTCCAATGACTTCAATGAACCTTGAACTTACTCTTCCAGTGTCATTGGTTCTTGATCATATGTTGCATCTTTATATGGTTACATATCTACCATTTCTTTTTCGTGGACTGACTGTGTATTTCTTCCATCTTATTTTGATGCTGTCTGCTTCATTCAATATTTTGCCCATTGAATCCTTCAATATTTCAATCTGAGGCTTAAATCTTTTCTTTCGTTTCCTCAGTTTGAGAACTGCTGAACGTATTTTTCCCTATTAGTTTTCTAATTCCAGGTTTTTGCATATTTTGTTTTAATGTTTGACTATGTATTTTCAAGCTGCCCTTTGAAACGTTCTATTTAGCTCCTTTACCAACTCATTTCTTCCATTTTCTTTCACATCTCTACACTGGAGAGCAAGTTTTAGAGTCTCTTCTGACATCCATTTTGGTCATTTCCTTCTTTGTTTTCTTCTTAATGACCTTTTGCTTTCTTCCTGT
>NW_006408735.1:1464108-1465224 GCF_000296735.1 Chrysochloris asiatica
AGTGTTAAAATAATTCATACTAATATGTTTTGAAATTAACTTAGTGGTAAATGTTACCCAGAATCTTGAATAATTATTGTTTTTTATCAAGTAACATTTTAGGCAATAGTTACTTAAATTTTGTTCATATTCCAAGCACTAACATTTTCACAAATTATTAAAACACATAGTTGAAAATACATATAATAAAAATTTTTAATTTGAAATAGCATAGTCTATGTATTTAAGTCATGCTTAATATTTTCTTTATGATTTCTCATTGTGCTCATGCAAGTTTTATTATTTTCCTTTTGCAAACAAAAAACAAGATGGAATAGATGGTTATTTATTTCTTTGGTTCATTTATAAAATAAAGATATTTTGCATCTACTTTGTCAGGTTTGAGGCGGTGGATGTTACAATCAACATAATTCAATCCCTTTTCTCAGGAAACACATAATCTTAAAATACCCCATGTCCTTTTGTACCTTTAAATTTCTGCTACACTTCATGATCACCTGGTTAATTTTTAAGTTACTTTTTTAGACCTAGTTCTATTATTATTTTGTTCTGATGCTCCTGCTTCCTCTCCACACATCATACTGTATTAGGTAACTCCTGTAAGTCCACTACGTTAAGTGCTCCAACATTTGTAGCAATTATCTTTCTTCATATTAAGTGCTGAGTATTTTATTCTATGTAATGACTTGGCATCTGTTGTTAAGTACTGTGAATTCAGTTCTCATTCATAGCAACCCATTGTTGTTAGGTGCCATCGAGTTGGTACTGACTCATAGCGACCCTATGAACAACAGAGTGAAATGCTGCCTGATCCTGGGCCAAACTCACAATTGTTGCCATGCTTTGCTTGAGCCAATTGATGCTGCCACTTAGTCAGTCCAACTCGCTGGGGGTATTTCTCTTTTTCATTGACTCCCCACTTTACCAAACATGGTTTCCTTCTACAGCAACTTGTCCCTCCTGACAACATGTCCAAAGTATGAGAAGTGAAGTTTGGCTATGCTGGTCTCCAAGGAGCATTCTGGCTGCACTCCTTCCAACACAAATCTCTTGGTTCTTTTGGAAGCCCATGCCATTTTCAATATTCTCCTCATAAACCATAACTCAAAAGCATCA
>NW_006408735.1:1468369-1477283 GCF_000296735.1 Chrysochloris asiatica
CTGAAAACCTTAAGAATAGCAACCTGTAGTATCTATTAAAGTTCTTAAGTAATATTAATTTGAAATTCTCTGAGACTATTCTCATTGTTCATTCAAGTGTTGCATTTATACCCTTATATGTTCTAAAGTTGTGAACTTTTTTATAAAAAATGTATTTTTCTTCTTTGATTTTTCTGTTCTTTTTTGTAAAACCTCCTTTACTTAAGCTACCACTAAAGTCCATCTACTTTCAAGATTTATATCCTCAGTGAATCTATGGGAGTTCTGTTTTATTTTGGGCTTTAGGAAATATATAAAAACAATTAGAATAAAATTTAGACTAGCACTGTTAATCCAATTTCCCAGAATAACACACTATTAACATTTTTTGCATATCCATTTCCCATCTATTTCTGTTGTTATGCATTGATATTGCCTGACATGCAAATTTCCCCTGAAAGCACATAATATTAAAAATAAAGCTCAAATCCCCCGTCCTTCAAGTTCAATTAGTTCCCCTATCCCACTTCCATTTATAATTGCTGCTTTTTATATGGTAGACTTCTAACCCATTTCTCATAGCACAGTGGCTCCTTATGATAAGGACTGGCCTGTGACCACAAGGTCCATGGTTCGGTCCGACAGTTGTTGTGTTATAAAGAATTGGCTTTCTGCTCCAGAAAAAAAATTTTTAAGCCTTCAGAAACCCTAAACACTGACACTTTGTTAGTCTTAATTGAGTCAATTACACTTAATAACAACAGCCCATTTTTGTGTGCTATTGAGTCAATTCCGACTCATAGCGACCCTTTATAGAGTGCCCGAGGCTATTGATCTTTATGGGAGCAGAAAACCTCATCTTTCTCCCTCATCTTTCACGGAATGGCTGCAAGATTCGAACTTATGACCTCATGGTTAGCATCCCAGCTCTTAATCCACTAGGCTGTCAGGGCTCCTTTCATGTAGAAATAGAAACAGGTAAAGCAATCTTACATTATATTATTTTTTAATTTTTACTTAAACAATATTTTAAGGCTTAAACTTAAACTTATTGCACTGTGCTTTTCTTTTCCATTTACTCATGTAATATAATTGCTGCCAAGTGCTATCGAGTCATTTCTAACTCATAATGATCCTGTATAGGGTTTCTGAAGCTACAATTCCCAATGAAAGCAGAAAGCCTCATCTTTGTCCTATGAAGCAGCTGGTGGATTCAAATTGTTGGTCTTTTTGTTTAACAACCCAAGGCATAATCCACAAAGCCACCAGTGCTCCCATATATATGTGTATGTGTATGTGTGTATATATATATATATATAGAGAGAGAGAGAGAGAGAGAGAGAGAGAGAGAGAGAGAGAGAGAGATACCTAAACTAAACTCTACACAGTGTTGCAAGGAGTAGGAAATAACTTGACAGCACTTAACAGCAACAAGAAGACTATAAGGAACCCTAGTAGCTCTGTAAGATAAGCATTAAACTAGTAACAGGATCAGTGGTTCAAACCCACCAGTGAGGTTGAAAGATGAGGATGTCTGCTCTTATAAATATTTACAACTTTGTAAAACTAAGGGTCACAATGAATCAGAATCTGCTTGATAACAGTGGGTTTGGTTTTGGCTTTAGTTTTGCAACAAGATATGTGTATAAATAAGGGAATTTGTCTGCAATCAACCACTAATCTTAGTGGCATGTTTAAACATACGTTGTTTGGAATAAACCTGTATGTATATGAACTAGAACCAGAGTAACAATACTTTTTTACTTTCCCTTATGTGCGTGTGTGTGTGTGTGTGTGTGTATAACTGCCTTCAAGCAAATTCTGACTCTTAGCTCATAGTGACCCTATAGGACAAAGGTAGACCTGCCTCACTGGGTCTCCAACATTATGAAAGCAGACTGCCATATCTTTTCTCTAAGAAGTGGTTGTTTTAAACCACTGACCTTTAGGTTAGCAGCTGAGTACTTGTAATCACAGTGACAACAGGACTCCCTATATGTCTGTATATGCGTGTGAGTATTTATATGTGTGTGTAGATACATATATAGTTGTTGTTGTTAGGTGCCATCAAGTCAGTACCGACTCATAGAAACCTTATGCACAGCAGAACAAAACACTGCCTGATCCTGGTCCAAACTCACTATTGTTGCCACGCTTGATCCCATTGATGCTGCCACTTTGTCAAGCCATCTCGATGGGGGTCTTCCTCTTTTACTCTGACCCCCCATGTTAATAAACATGATATCCTTCTTTAGCAACTGGTCCCTCCTGCCAATATGTCCAAAGTACAAGAGACAAAGTCTGGCAATTCTGACCTCCAAGGAGCACTCTGGCTGTACTTCTTCAAACACATATTGTTGTTAAGTGCTGTTGGAGGAGGAATTGTTGAGCTTGAAACACCAACCGTGCAGTTCAAACCAACTTTGCAGTCCAGTGCATTAATCCACAGCACCACACCAGGACTCCATATGTATATGGTTGTTTATGTGTCATGGAGTCGGTTCCAACTTATTTTGACCCTGTGTAGGGTGTCCAAGACTATACATCTTTATGGGAGCAGAAATCCTCATCTTTGTCCTACAGAATGGTTGTCAGTTTCGAATTACTGACCTTGAAGTTAGTAGCTCAAATCATAATCACTACCCTAGACTGGGTTACTATGAGTCAGCACCGACTCTAAGGCACTTAACATCTGGAGTCCTGGTGTGGCACTGTGAATTAATGCATGTATATATGTGTTGTTAAATTCCATCGAGTTGCTTCTGATTCATAGTGACTCTGTTTAGGGCTTCTGAAGAATAACTGATGGACTTGAATCATCTACCTTATGGTTCAAACTGACATTGCAGTCATGTGCTTATCTTATAGTACTACAACAGGATTCCATATATATGTGTGATCTATATATATGACATTTAATTGTTATATAGTTTATGGACCATTTATTAATTTCACTTGTATTTATGGACATTTAGATTATGCTCTATTTTTCATTATTATAAACGATGCTTCAGTGAAGTGCCTTTTATTATGTTAACAAAAGTAAGTATTTCTCTAGGAGAGATAGCTAGAATTAAAATATTAAGCCAAAGAAATATAATTTGTTATTTATTCCATGTTTGTTGTACAGGTATATATTTTCTCACTGGATGCTTGACCTCTTTAGATTCCCCCCCCCCCCAACTTTCCTTTTTATCTGCATACCCTCAGGTATTTCACAAACTATAATTAGTTTAAATTGTGTTTTTACCTATAAAAACTCTCCTCTCAAATTTTAGTATCCCTTAATTTAAGAAGTCTTTCTGAATTCTAAATACAATATTGACTGATCCAGATACTATGTGGTCAAAAGTAAAATACAGATCAATTAAATATGTTTCTGAAATTGAGAGCCATTTTCATTTTTTCTAATGACTTCTCAAAGTGCACTGCCACTAGTGTTTCATTCAATTTGCCTCTTTGCCTCTTTTGTCTACCTATTCATGTAATTTGTACTGTTTCAGTTTCTTGTATTTTTTACATGACAGCTGAGTTGGATGATCAATGAGCAGACAACATAATTAAAACCATATATCAGATTTCTTCCTCATTCTATTTTAAAATCCAAAATAAAGCAATTTGTAACCTTCCACAAAATATTGATTAGACACTATACATAAATGTTGGGTGAGTCCAAACACTTGTTGATATTTCGGTTTTTCATAAATGTTGCAAATAAGGTGACAGCACTAACCTCTATTGAAAATTCCATCCAATATATTTCTAAGATGCTGTTTTATTTTCTCATTCAATCTCTCATTCATTTATCACAGGCTATATACATATGCTAAGGACCTGTTTGAGCCCTGTAGTAGTGTTAGAATTGCATCCTTATTTAAGAACAATGAGTCCCAAACCCTTTAAGGCTGTGATTCCACTGGGATTTTTCCCACCATTCACAGTTTCTCTTCGTATATTTCATACATGTTGTTGCAGTTGTGTGTGTAATCCTTAATACTAGGATGAGTTATATGGATGCTTTTTTAAATGCCTTGTTTCTTCAGATATAACTTCAGCCATGGTTTGTTATATAATGCATATATATAACATATATATGCAGCATATTAGCTGGAAACCGAATTATGTTTCCTATATTACAGGGTCGTTATGGGTTGGAACCAACTCTATGGCAATTAACAACAACAACATATTCTATAATGTTTTAACATAATTAAGGATATTCTACTACTGGAGAGTTTCATTATTTTTATTCAATGCATACATCAAACCTTGCAAAACTCTTCTTAAAATTCTATGTGTGTAAAATGGAGAATCAATCCTTTAGGATAAATATTTAGAAATGGTCACCCAAATGATTCCAACATGATCTATTATTAAAGCATTCAACAATATTTATTATTTTCTTAGATGAATCTTCCAGGTCAAGTTCAAACCAGAATTCTGCCTTATTAAATTTAGGATTTTATGTCTCTATCATATTCCTTCATACAATGTATTCTCTCATGCAATGCATTCTCCCATACAATTCTTATCTAATCTAATCAATTCTAATTTTTAAGTGGAACACTTAAAATGCTTATATCACTTGATTATTAAATTATTTTTTAAAAAAGAATAACATATAAAACTTTTATATACTACTCTTATGAAATTGTTGATGCAGTCAATTTTTGATAATACATTTGAGGTAGTAGTTGAGACATATGATAGTTATTTAAGATCCTCACATAAATGGTTCTCTTCTTCCAGTAAAACGATTAGACTTCAAAATCTTTGAAGATAGATATGACAATTAGATGTGTTTTGATCAATGCAGTTTGACTGAAACTCTCATATGGCAGTGTCAATTGAAGGTGGATGGGAATGACTGAAGGAGTTTCCAACCTTCCTCTTTCCCTGCTCAAGATATCTTTATATGTGTCCTGAATCCTTGAAAAACTATTGTGAATAGTACCCTTTTGCTTGCCCCACCCATTTTTATATAACATGAATAAGAAAAAAATCTTTTGAACCAAATTTTGAGTTGTTTGTAAGAAGAGAGCACAATCTTGCTCATTATAACTCATACAGGATAGGAAAAAACTTTCTTCTTTTTTCTTCTTCTTGTTCTTATACATTGAATGAGAACCAGGTCATCAAAGATTCCATTTAAAGTTTCTTTCTTGTGTGTAATATTTACTTTTTTAAAGAAAAAAAAAGTTTTTATTGTGAATTATGTGATAGAGTGCATGGGAGAACATTAGCTTTACATTCATCCTATCATATATCATTTCATTGATTGCCATGATTACAATCCCCGCCATGCATCATCAAACAACCAAAGGGTACACCCTGCAAGTCTGCCCCTTGGTCGTCAGCACACAGCCCCTCTACCTCTCTGGGTCTAGAGTCCTCAGCAATTCCATTTCTCTATGTCATCTTCTCTACCTCCATTTCTGGCATCACTACTTCTCAGGGTAGGGTCCTGCACTCCACTCTTCTCCTTGGATGATAGCAGAGACCTCCGCTCCTAGACTGCAAAGTCAACTACTATGATCCTTTGCTACAAAACATCTACTTTTACATTTTCAACCCTTACAGTCAGTCCTGATAGCAATTATTCACTATTGTACCACAAGAATCTTATCCCCATCTCTTTTCATCAGCCCCGTCCAGACATATTGGATACTACTCAGTGGAGATTCTACCTTACCCTGTGTTCTCTGGATCTGGGCTCCCTCTTGAAAGCTTGTAAGCCAGTCACTTCTTGCCTTTGTAGCCCCACCATTTTGGGTAGCCAATGTCTAAGTTGCCCATCCCTGTCTACCCTATGTACAAGGGGGTGGGAATGAGCCTCTTGTAAACATTTGTTCCCCCTTTTGAGCTACTGCATCCATAGGTATAGGTAAAGTTCATCAAATTGCATCAGATTACTCTTTTTCTCCTCGTCATTCTTCTTCTAGTCGAGTTCTGATCATCCAGCCATTGAAACCAGGTCAGGTGGCTATTAGCTGCAAGTGTGGGTGTTCTTGTGCCTCTCTCCTCACTTCTTATCAGCTGGACACATCACTCTCGATTCTAGTCCTCTGTGGCTATGTTACTGACTCTGGGCCCAGGTGTCCCCAGGTCTTGCCATACTGCTGGCCAACCATGTCTGAACTTGGTGGGGTCACAGGAGTCTATTGAACATGCTTTGACTTAGCTCACAACTTCTTCACTATTTTCCCCCACTTCCCCTTTTCGGTGTCCGAAATGGTCACCAGTCAGACCACATACCTGTTCGTGTATTCCCCTTGAGTCTTAGTCTTGGAAGGGGGTTTGCCCTGAGGGGACCCGACCACTTGCCTTGTGGCTCCTGGGCGAGCAACTTGCTTGATCTTGTAGTAGTCAGTCTGTCTGCCATTATTGTTTGTTTGTTTTTTTTTAATTTTCCTGTTGGTCTGTCTTTCAAGAAGTATCTTCTGTTCTTCTAGCAGCTCCAGGCTCATCTGCATGTCCTTTCAAGTAGAAATTTCCCACCTCAGAAGATTCTGGATGGGATTCAGGATTCAAACATCTTAATATTATTTCCCCTGTTTTCTCCATTCCAACCATGTCTCAATCCCTTTATCCCAGACCACTGCTGTTCCAAGGTTGTGCATACATCATTATTTACCTCTATCCCTCTTAGCCCATGCAAACCTGCCTAACTGTTCTCCCATCCACCTTGTTCTTCCATTCCTCTCCCACTTCTTATATATTCCTTGCCCCCAGCACCCACTATCCTGGGTCTATTCCCTACCCTGTGCTCCACCTTCCCCTCCCTCCCCTCACTTCACCCCACACATCCTGTAATATTTACTTTTAAAATTATCATGGGGAAACTCTAATACAAAACTCTAATACTTTTTTTCATTCCTAATGAGTCATTTTCTAAATGGAAAATGAAAAAGGAAAAGGTAAGGAAAAAGTTTCCTGAGGTGGATCCATATTTTCTCACTTTATTTTTAGACTTTTTATTTTTAGTAATTTTATTGGCTTTGTATTTGGATTCAACTTTGGTTTTAATTTTTATTTTCTGGTAATTAATGGTTCTGAAAATTTATTCAAATGAATAATTATCATTGGTATGATTATTTTTTTGAAGTGTCTTCTTAAATATTTTGCCCCTTCTTTGTATCCTGTAATTTACCTGACATTCTCACCACCTGAGTCTCTGTTGCTTCCTTTGTCCCTTCTTTGAGATTGAAATAATTTTGATCTTTGGTTAACCTCCCAGCTCCTTTGAGTTTGTTGTAGCTTTGTTCTGTTCTGGACTCTGCTATCTGTTGACTGAGTTCCAGGTGGTGTTGCCATGGCTGTCAATCACTGGTCTGTTCTTGTTGGTTTTCAGTCCACAAAACTCCCTTTAGGATGTTTTGAAGTGCTGGGTTGGTTTTGATAAAATCTCTCAGATTCTGTTTATCGTGGAATGTCTTGATTGCACCATCATATTTGATTGATAATTTTGCTGGATAGATGATTCTTGGTTGACAGTTGTTTGTTTGTTTGTTTTTTCTTGTAGGGCTTCTTGCCTTCTTGCTTGCATGGGTTGTTTTGAATGTTGTTGTTGTTAAGTGCCGTTGAGTCGGTTCCTACCCATAGCGACCCTGTACAGGGTTTCCAAGGCTGTAAATCTTTATGGGAGCAGATAGCCTCATCTTTCTCCCACGGAGCAGCTGGTAGTTTCGAGCTGCTAACCCTAAGGTTCGCAGCCTGATTCGTAATCACTACACTTAATAGTCAGAGCTTAATCTGATTTTCTTGCCTTTATAAGTGACATTTCTCTTCTTCCTGACTGCTTTTAGTATTCTCTCCTAGTCTTTGATTTTGGAGAGCTTGATTATTATATGTTTTGGTGACTTTCTTTTGGGGTCTATCGTTCCTGGGGTACGTTCGGCTTCTTGAATGTTTATCTTCTCATCTTTCAAGATGTTAGGGATATTTTCTTTCAGAAGCTCTTTAACTATCTCCTCTTTGGACTTCTCTGATTCTTCCTGTGCCGGAATGCCAGTAATTCTTAAGTTGTTCCTCTTCATGTTATCCAGCATGAATTTTAGACTCTCTTCAGATTTTTTTTTTATCCTTTTTTCTGCTTGCTCTTCTATCTTAGCAGTATTGAGAAATTTGTCTTCCAGCTCCCTTGTTTGGCTTCCATCTCTTCTATTCTGTTCCTTTCCCCTTTCAGTGAATTGCCCATTTCTGATATCTTATTATTAATAATCTGGACTTCTGTTTGCAGGTTTTTAATTGCTTCCTATGCTGTATCAATCTTATTTGATTGCTCTTGTACTACTCACCTGACTTCTTCCTTATTTTCCTCCACCGTTGTTGTTAGATGCCTTCGAATTGGGTCTGACTCATAGTGACCCTGTACAGGTGTTCCTAGGAGCATCTGGTGAGTTTGAACCGCCGACCTTGCAGTTCAAACCAACCTTGAAGTCCCACACATTATCCCGCAAAGCTACACCAGGACTATTATTTGGGAGGTAGTTTTTATTAGGAAAGGATGTTAGTATTTGCAGAATAACACTTTTGTGTTAATTGAATTGATCATGTGATTATTTTCCTTTGCTGCACATATGTAGCCAATTACACTGATCGATTTCTAAAGTTGCATTCCTGCATTCCTACTATTAATTCTACTTTATCATGGTGTACTCTGTTTTTTATATTTTGTTTAATTCTGTTTGTTAAAATTTTGTTGATAATGTTTGCATCTATATCATGGGTATATTTGTATGTGACTTTCCTTTACAGTTGTGTATTTCATGTTCTTGGTATCAGGGTTATGCTAGCTTCATAGAATGGATTAGGGAACATTAATTCCTTTTCTGTGTTTTGGAATAGTTTGGTTTAAATTGGTGTCCCTCCTTCTCAGAATGTTTGTTGAAATTTTCCAGTTGTCTGGGCTGAGACACTTTATATATATATATAT
>NW_006408735.1:1478258-1479967 GCF_000296735.1 Chrysochloris asiatica
TTATTTCAGTAATTTTTAAATGTATTGAGGTTTTCATTGTAGTGCAAAATGTGATGTAGTCTGAAGAATAACCTGTGTCCATTATAGAAGAAGGTATACTATACTCCTGTTATTGGCATGGTTTGCATGAGGGAACTTAAAAGAGTTTATCACAAAATTCCATTGTCTTTTACTTCCATTTTTCCACAAGCTTTTTTAATTCCCTTCATTTATGTGTATGACATAAGGTGGTTTGATTGTATTATTTATATTGGATATTTATTTGCTGGGTTTCTTTCTAGTTGTTTTGTCTGTCATCAAAATTAATATGTTATAGTCTTTCATTATTGTAGCACTTTCTATTTCTCTTCTCAGTTCTGTTAGATTTTGTTTTATGTATTTTGGAGTTCGGTCATTGTGTGCATAAATGTTTATTATGCACTCTCTTAGTGGATTGACCCTTTAATCATGTATAATTCCCTTCTTTGTCTCTTATAATTGAATTTGGTTTAATCTATTGTATCAGAGATTATAATGACCACTCCTGAACTTCTTTGATTACTACTTGCTTGATATATATATACTTTTTTCCCATTCTTTGGCTTCTAACCTATTTATGTCTTTGTGTCTGAGTTGAGTCTCATGTAAGCAACATGTTTGATGAATCATGTCTTTAAAATCCATTTTGCCACTCTCTGTGCCTTGATTGGTACATTTAAACTATTTAAATTCAATGCAATTACTTATAAATATAAATTTAGTGCTGTCATTTTTTGTGTACGTGTGTGTGTATTATATTAACAGTTTCTGTGTTCCACTTAACTGTAAGTGCTTATTGAGTCTTTTGAAAAATTATCTTTATTTTGGTGAGTAGATTGGCTCATTTTATTTGTGATTACTTTTAAATTTACCTTTGTTTTCCTATGTTTAAAGTCTGCTATATCTTGATAACAGCTTGATTTTATCTCCACTTGAAAGTTCTATAACAACACCCTTTATTCCCCCATTTTGTTAAAGTTGTCATTTACAGAGTCATACAGTTGGTTTACTATTTTCGGCTTGGCAGTTTTATTTAATTTTAGGAACTCTTTATTTGGATGGGTTTCTGGGTCTGTGATGCTGCTATGTGTCTTAATTTCAGGTTTTTGTTGTTCACTAATGTTGTTGGTGCTCTATGCAAAGAACTCCCTGTAATATTACTTGTGATATTAGTCTGGTTACAAATTCCCTTAATTTCTCTTACCTTCAACAGTTCCTAGTTTCACCATCTTATTTGAAAGACAATTTTGCTGGATATATGATTCTTGATTGATAAATCTCTTTTTTCAAGCAAGGTTTTATATATGCCATCCTGTTACCTTGTAGGTTCCATATTTTCTGTGGAAAAACCATAGTCTTATTGGTGTACCTTTTACAGTGATGCTTCATTTTTCAAGAGTTACTGTCAGAATTTTTTTTATCTTTCTCTTTGAAAAGGTTTTTTATTTTATTTTATTTTTTTAATGACATGTCCTGGAGGCTTACTTTTGAGATATATCCTGTATGAACTCCATTTCATTTCATCTTCATGAAATTAGGGAAGTATTCTTTCAATAAATCTCAAAAACTAAACAAAAATCCTCTCTAGATTTTTTTTTCCTTCCTCTTTTTTAATAATTCCTATTATGTGTAAATTATTTCTCTTGATAATGCTTCACAGAACTCTTAGGGTTTCTTAATTTTTTTTTTTT
>NW_006408735.1:1481894-1483487 GCF_000296735.1 Chrysochloris asiatica
CTGATAGAACTATTTGTATGTGGGATGAGTGATGCCACAGCCTTATAGGTGTTGGATAAGGGCTCTAGGATTCCTACTTATTATTTGTCAAAGGTACAGTTGATGCTTGTCAGACTGTAAATGGTGTTGCCTGTGAGGTGATGTGTCTGTCTGTTCTCTCACAAGGCATTGGTGCAGGCAACTTTCTTGTCAGCTGTTGGGTTGGGTGCTATGTATTCATACTGCTAGTTGCTATGTGGTCTGAGCAAGAGTACATGGATCAACAGTCATTGAGTAGGTGGCACAAGAGTTATCACCAACAATCACTGGAAAGTTGGAGGTGGTGGGGGTATGACAAATAGTGGAGTTCCATGTCTTCAGTTGTCAGTCTGACAATGAGAATGCACACACTGATCACGGGATAGTTGTGACAGTTAAGTTGAGACAGATGTGAACCTCTGGGTACTTGTGTGATAGCACAGGAATGCACATTGTAAATTTCATGTGCAAAGGATTGTGTATCAATGGTCACCAGGGGTTCAGGAGAGAGAGAGAGAGAGTGTTTGCTCCAAAATCTGACATGGATCTCAGGGCATACCTCACAGAGTACAGCCAGTGATCAGGACTTAGCTCCAAATCAATGTGACATGGAATGTGGAGTCTAGTTGGGTGGAGAAATCACTAGTCTCCATACCAAGAATCCTTCACTCTTTGAGCATTACCCACACAAATGATCAGGGGCCATTATTTTTGCATAGATCTGTCTGTGTTTTATAACTCCCTCTTGCTCTTCAGTTACTAGGATGCCTAGGGCTCTCACCCTCCTTTTTTCATTTTCCATTTTTTAATCCACCTCATGCTCTGTTCACTTTGCTTCATTTTGTGATTATCTATATATCTATCTCCTGTTGAGGATTCTGTGAAATTGCTTTCCTATGCTTCTCACCCAGAAATGCTGCTCACTTAATCTCAAGGTGGCATTGCTGCATCAGGCTGCCTTGAAGGATGCCTACAATTCCCATATTTCTTCCTTTGTTGTTTTCATTCAATTTATCTTTACATTTTTTCACTCAATCAAATTCTTTATCCTTCCACTGCTGTTTTAGGTTTCCAGATTGTCATCTGTATTTCTTTCAGATTGTTATCTCAGTTCCTTATTACAGGAGGAATGCATGGTATGAATAACAAAGTTGCCATCTTGTACTGTCTCTACAAGATATTCCTTTGTTTTTTCATAATTATTACTCTTTTGCAATTTTTATTTTGATTTTTTACACTTTACCTTAAAAAATAATAATCCATTTTCTACACTTTGTTGATTATTTCTATAGAATCAGTTTTGGGAATTTTAACTATCATCTCTTTTTTTTAATGTTTTATTGTGAATTATATGATAGTTTACATGGGAAAACATTAGTTTTACATTCATTGTATCATATATCATTTCATTGTCATGGTTACAATCCCCTCCATGCATCATCAACCAACCAAAGGGTATGCCCTGCAAGTCTGCCCCTTACACTTCCCCCTCCCCCCTCCCCAGTCTTCAGCACACAGTCTCTCTCCCTCTCTGGATCTAAAGTCTCCAGCTGCTCCATCGCTCCACGTCATCAT
>NW_006408735.1:1484394-1491191 GCF_000296735.1 Chrysochloris asiatica
CTCCAGGCTGGTCTGCTCGTCCTTTCAAGTGGAAATTTCCCATCTCTGGAGATCTGGATGTCGTTCAGGCTTCTACCTATAGTCTTATGTATTGGAGAGGCTCTACAGGAAGTCTCCTTCACTAGGCACATTGTAGCCCCATTTTAGGTATTCCAATTAACTATCATCTCTTGTTCTTTTAAACCTAGGTCATTGTGAACATTTGAATCTTATGTTTCATAATTTTGGATGGACACATATAGTGGTATCTTTTTCTTGTGGAGTTCTATCCCTTTGATGAGGCTTTGCATTATTTAGTGGACCATTTAAAATGGGGAAAAATAATCTCTCATCTTTGTGATGGTTTTCTTTTAAAAGAAGATTCATGTCTTAGGAAATCCAACTGAGAACTATACCCTGTTCTCTTGTGCAAATTAAAACAGAAGTCCTGGGCATACATGGACATATTTCCTTTCCAAACATTTTATCGATGATGCATTTACTATTTATTGTTTTCCCTTCTGTCCTGTTTCTTCTTGGGAGATTTTCTCTGCTTTTTTGAGAACAAAGGCTTTGAGAGAAAATATATCATTAAGATAAAGAGATACTTTCAAATTATAAAAAAGAAATTCATTAGATACATTTCACAGTTCTATATTCTTTTAAGGATCAATACAACACAGGTTCAAAATGAAAAAATAAAAAATGGACTGAACAAATAAGTCTACTTCTGAGTAAATATACTGAATAGGAGGAATAACCCTTTATGCTACAGAAAAAAATGAACAAAACAAATAGTAAGCTTAATCTAATAATAGATTTAATTCTGTACTCAAATTTTTTAGAAATGAGTAGCTGAAATAATTAACCCAATAGGTGAACACAAAGAAAGCCTAAAAATCACACCAATGCAATTAATATAAAACTGGTGTCCAAAATAGGGGAATATAATTTGAAACAATACAAAAAAGGAAGCAATAAAAATATGGGTTTAAATTAGTCACATATTATATACAAATTATCAATAAGCTTGAATTTAATACTTTATTGATAAAACTGAGAAGTATAAGGTCAAGAACTGAGTGGTCATGAAAGTATCACTATCTACTCTCATGCTATGTGAGTAAAACAAGATTTGAAGGGAAATATCTAGCTTAATTACATATGATGAAAAGAATATTTTTAGCCTAAGCTAAACTTATTACTCTATGAGTCCTGGTGTGGCAATCATTATGAGTTAACGTCCTGGACTGCAAAATTCACTTGACCTTCAAGGTTGGCAGTTCAAGGTTGAAGGTTCAAGTTCACCTTGGAAACCCTTCACAGAGTCACTATGATTTAGAGTTGACTCAATGGCTCTTAACAATAACAACAACATAGAAAAAAATATATATACAGGATGAAATATATAGAAAACCCATAATTAAATTTAATGATGTATTAATAATTATGTGGCACTGTAGGATCAGTACTGGACTTCAAACCCCAAGGTTCGTAGTTCAAATTCAACAGTTGCTCCTTGGAAACCCGTACAGGATCACTATGAGTCAGAACTGACAAGAAGGCTCTTAACAACAGCAAAAATGATGAATCATACAATGATTAAAAATAAGAAATAACAATATAAAGAATAAAGAACGACCTTTGGAAAATTTGATCAAGGGTTCTGTGCAAAAAATCATAAGTAAAAATTGATTGTAAACAACAGAAACTGTGAAGAGGTATATATCCTATGCATAACACACACATACACATAAATTCACACATTCACATGAATTTTGTGCTACCAAATTCTCAAATAACAGATAATCTAAATAATTGATTCCAAATATACTGTTGTCATTAAGTGTCTTCAAATCAGTTCTGATTTTCTAAGGAGCAGCTGGTTGGTTTGAACTGCCAACCTTGTGGTTAGCAATTGAGTGCTGATACTGCAGCACCACACCAGGAGTCCAGAATATACGTGAGGAAGATAAACTTTTCAGAACACTTTATAATGCTGTTACATAATCTTATTACTAAAACATCAAAGAGAATCTGAGAAAGAATTATAGATCAATCTCACTTTCAAATGTAAAACATACCTTAAAAGAAAGAAAAAAAGAAAAACAGCTCTGGTAGCGTAGTGGTTTCAATTCGGGCTGTGAACCACAAGGTCAGCGGTTCAAAACTACCAACTGTTCTGCGGGAGAAAGATGAAGCTTTCTGCTCCCGTAAAGATTTACGGCCTTGGAAACACTGTACAGGGTCACTATGAGTCCGAACCGACTCTACGGCACATAACAACAACATACCAACAATATACTCGTATACACAAAAATAAAACATTATGAGAAGTTGATATTTTCCCGGAAATTAAAGGATAGTTTATTGTCTATTAATGTAAATAAGCACATACAAGATTATCTGAATGAGATACTGTGGTGTCTTGAATTTATTTGATGTGGCTTTTCTATCCAAAGTCTTTTTAATTCCCACTAAGTGATTGTGTGGGACCATGCAAATAAAGTACGCAGGACTCTAAGGCTGGGATAGGTTAGTTTTGCCCTCCAGCTAGCTTTAAAAGGAACCATCTCAGAAGCAGAGATGGAAGATTTCAGAGCCATCAAGAATGAAGAGCAGGAGTGAAATGTGAGATCCATACTTAGAGAAGCAGCAATGGCAAGAGGCGATAGCAGTAACTTGGAGAGACAGAGCAGTTTAGGGCTCTAAATCTATGGACTGAGTAGAGATGAGTGCTAGACATGGAGATATAAGGCAGTTTAAGGCAGGATACTGGCTTAAGAAATGTGCCCTTTGGGCATTCACAAACTTACTAAAAGAACTTTGTAACATGTTCTCTAGCAGGGCAGAGGCCAAGGGCCCACGTGACTGAGGGACCAAAGATAAAAGTGAGGCTTGCCTGCAATATGGCAGACAATAGACATTCCTGACTACAGAACTGCTACAGTCTAGTACCCTGTTCACTTCCCTTAGAAACCCCATAATCTTTAGTATTGTTAGCTAACAAAAATCTGAAAAAAAAGCATGTTTAATTGTAAAATCATGGAAGCAAGTCATTTGTAATTAGTATCAACAACTTTAATATTCAACCAGATATGAAGCAGAGACTTTTGCAGGATGGATGGTCAGTGTCAGACTGTAGGGTGGAAGCATGTCTGACCTCTGCTTCGTAGGATTTGGCCGTGGGCTGATTTTGAGTTTGATATTCTTTCTCTTTTATGAAGCCAGACATGGTCCACACTTGGTTTCTACAGATATTCTAATGTAGACATAGTATGAGTATTTGGTCATTTTCAACATACATTTAGGGAAAGCAAAACCAAAATTAAAACCTTTTGTCTAAGTCAGGCTCTTAAGCACTGCACAACAAGAGCTCCTTTTAACAAAATCCTTTGTTGTGGTGGTGAGGTGCTCTTGTGAAAACTCTGACTCTATAACCAATAGTTCAGGGTACACCTTCCCCACAGGGCTTCTTTAATGCATAGTGAATCCCTTAAGACAGAGAACTGCCCATACAGCTTCTGAAGTTATAAATCCTTATGGAAACTGACACATATTTCTGTGGAGGAGTAGCTGGAGGCATGGAACCAGGAACCTTACAATTATGATTAAGTGTAATCTTACAATTATAATTAAGTAGCTGGTGGGATGGAACCAGTAGCTCTGGTAGCGTAGCGGTTACAAATCGGGCTGCAAGTCGCAAGGTCAGCAGTACGAAACTACCAGCTGTTCTGCGGGAGAAAGATGAGGCTTTCTGCTCCCATAAAGATTTTTACAGCCTCGGAAACCCTGTACAGGGTCGCTATGAGTCGGAACCGACTCCACGGCACATACCAACAACAACTCATGTCCTATCCAAAAAATCAGTGGTTTGAACCAATCTGCTGTTCCATAGGAGAAAGACGAAGCAGTCTGCTTCTGTAAAACATTGTAGTCATGGAAACCCTATGGGACAGTTCTACTCAATTCATGTTTTTGTTGTTAAAGGCCGTCGAGTCAATTCCTACCCATAGAGACCCTGTATAGGGTTTTCCAAGGAGCAGCCGGTGAGCTTGAACCACCAACACTGCAGTTCAAATGACTTTGCAGTTTGACGCATTAGCCCACAGCGCCACATGTAGAGTTACTATATGTCAGAATCTACACAGTAACAATGGGTTTGGAGTGATTAAAGTACTTAGTTGTTGATCAAACTCACCATCCACTGCACTGGAGAAACATGTATAAGTCAACTCCTGCAAATATTACAATCTTGAGAACATTATGGAGCTGTTGTACTCGGTCTTATATTGTTGCTATGAATCTTTATACATTTCATGGCAATAGGTTTGTTTGTTTGTGGTTTAATCTTTAAAAGAGCAGATCATCAGGCCTTCTCTCTTGTGGAGTGTCTAGTAGATTCTAGTCCCCAACCTTTCACTGGCAACTGAGCAGTTAACCATTGCACCACCAGAACTTTAAAAAAAACAAAACAAAAAAACCAAGCAACCTACAAATAAAGGGAATTTCTTTACTTGATGTGGGTAGCTAAGAAAAATGTAAAATAAATAAATAATCATCTTTAATTATAAAATCATGGAAGCAACTCATTTATAATTAGTATCAACAACTTTAAATATTTAACATTGTATATAAAACATGTATATAGAACATGTTATAAAAAATAAGCTGTGCATTTCCAAAGAACGATAACATGAAACTTTTAAAATTGAAAAAGAAGATTCTCATTGTTTCCTAATTACATTATTGATCTCAACGAATATTCAAGCAATCTACAGAGGACTTATTAAACATTAGCAAGTTTGGTGAAAATTAGATTTAGTCACTGATACATAAACATGACATAAAATTAGAAAATAAAGGATTTAAGAAATACACAATTTACAATAACCATGGGAAATAAAAGTGTTTAGGAATACATCAAGGAGTCTGGGTAGCATAGTGGATTATGAGCTGGCCTGCTAACCACTAGGTCAGTAGTTAGTCTTGGCTTTCTGCTTCCATAAAGATTTTCATCCTCGGGAACCATAAACACAGTTGCTATGAGGTGGCACACACCCACCATCACCACCAGGAATACATCTGTTGAAGAGTATGCAAGACATTTACAAAGAAAATTATAAAACTATACTATCACATACTAAAAGGATTAAGTGAATGGAGAAAGATCATTTACAAAACTACAAAATCTGCTCAAACTATTCTGTAAAATAAAATCTCCATCAAATTCTCTTTAAGGAAACTTGACAAGATGATTCTATAATTTAAACTGAAAGTGTACAAAGCAAAGAATCATGACTTTTTTAGAAGATAAAATATAGAGTGACTCACCTTATTAATTAAAATTATTATACATGTATAAATAAAATAACAGAAAGAATATAAGGTTACTATACTAAGGAGCTCTGGTAGCGTAGTGGTTACGAATCGGGCTGCGAACCTTAAGGTCAGCGGTTCGAAACTACCAGCCGCTCCGCGGGAGAAAGATGAGGCTTTCTACTCCCGTAAGGATTTACACCCTCGGAAACCCTGTACAGGGTCTCTATGGGTCAGAACCGACTCGACGGCACTTAACAACAACAACAACATACTAAAAATAATATTCAATTACAATAGTGATTATTCAATTACTACTAATTATTCAATTAATATAACAAATGATCAAGAACAAATGATATGGATAGAAGAAGTCCAAATTGTCTTGAAGGTATTAGTGGAAAACAAAGCTACAGGAATTGGTAAAGCACTAACCAGCTAAAAATTTTCAACAAATAGATGCAGTACTAGAAGGTGTCACTTGTCTATGTAAAGATATTTGGGTAACAACTACCTAGCCAACGAACTGGAAGGATATGTACTTTTGCCATTCCAAAGACAGATAAACCAACAAAATGTGGAAAAGATTGAACAATATAATTATTATCACATGCAAGTAAAATCTTGTTGAAGATAATACAAAAGCTATTTCAATGGAACAGCAGCATGAAACTTCCAGTAACTCAAGCCTGTTACAGAAGATGACATGGGACAAAGGATATCATTGCTTATATTATATGGATCTTGGCTGAAAGCAGAGAATATAAGAAAGATATTTATATATACACTATTGACTTCATACAAGCATTTAATGGAATAGCATATCATATTATGAATAACATTGAAAAATAATTCTAGAACACTGAAATACTACCTTTGTGAAACACGAACATAGAACAAGAGCTCGTTATTTGAACAGAACAAGGGAAAACTAGGTGACATAAGATCAGAAAAAGCATACAGCAGGTTGTATCCTTTCACCATGCATAATCAATCTGTTTGTTGAGTAACTAAACTGAGAAGTTGGACTATATGAATAAGAGTGCAGCATAAAGATTGAAGGAAGACTCATTGGCAACTTGGAATATGCAGGTGACACTACTTTGTTTCCTGAATGTGAGGAGAGCTTGAATAAATTACTTATGACTATCAAATACTATGCCTTTCACTATGGATTACATCTCTCCAGAAACTCTTACAACTGGAACAACAAGCAATATCACCATAAATGGAGAAGAGAGGTAAGTTGTCAAGGACTTCATTTTACTTAGATCCATAGTCAGTGTCAATGGAAGTAGCAGTGAGGAAACCAAACAATGTATTACAGTGGGCAAATCTTCTGCAAATAAAAGTATCTTCAGAGTCTTAAAAATCAAAGTGTCACTTTGAAGACTAAGTGTTCCTGATCCAAGCCATGGCATTTCCATTTATCTCCATGGACCATGAATATTGTTGTTGTTGTTGTTGTCAGGTGCCATTGAGTCAGAACCGACTCATAG
>NW_006408735.1:1492825-1506995 GCF_000296735.1 Chrysochloris asiatica
TTCAGTTCCCCCAGCTTGAGAAATGCTGACCATGTTCTTCTTTTTTGGTTTTCCGATTCCAAATCTTTGCATATTTTATTATAGTATTTGGCTTTTATCTTCTCAAACTGATCTTGAATATAGAAAACTGAAAACAAATTAATTCCTTTGAATTATGTTATTTTTGTTGTTGTTAGGTTTCTCAAGTCAGTTCAAACTCACAGTGATCCTATGTACAACAGAACAAAACACTGCCTTGTCCTTAGAAATTTTGCTACTTTTAAGCCCATTTTTATTGTCAAGGTGTCAATCCATCTCACTGGGGGCTTTCTCTTTTTCATTGACTCTCCACTTTACCAAGTACGAATCCTTCTCCAGGGACTGATTCTTTCTGACATCATGTCCAAAGTACAAGAGATGAAGCCTACTTTTGTCCCTTATTAGGAAGAATCCTATCAAACATCTTCCAAAACAGATTTATTCCGTTTTCCAACAGTCTATGATTTTTCAATATTCTTTGTCAAAAATATAATTCAAATGCATCTATTCTTCTCTGGTCTTCCATATTCATAGTACAGTTACTTCATGCATTTTGATGATTGAAAATACTATGGTTTTAGTCCTAAGGGATATCTTTGCTTTTAATACTTTAAAGAAGTACTTTTCATCTGATTTGCCTAGTGTAATATATCGCTTGATTTATTTACTGCCTACATAAGTGTTGATTGTCAATCCAAGTAAAATTAAATAGTTGAGAGCTTCAATCTTTTCTCCATTTGTCACGATGTTATTTGTCCATGTCTTAGTTATATAATTCTCCTGTAACAGAAACAGCTAATATGGTTTCCTTTAAAGAACAGAAATTTATTCTCTCATATTTTAGGAACCTAAAAGTTCAAATTCAGAATATTGGCTCTAGGCGAAGACTTTCTCTCTTTTTCAGCTTTGGAGAATGGTCCTTGTCTTCTTTCAGCATCTGTAGGTTCAACATTCCTTGGAGATTTCCATGCTTTTATCTTTCCCTGGATTTAGGTACTTCACAGTTCAAGGACTCCAGTTCCAAAGGATGCATTTGATTACCAACTCTTCTTTCTTAATTGTAATCAGTCCTTTTGAGCTTTGCTTGCTTATTTCTTTTAGTCTCAAAAGAGACTGACTCAAAATACAACCCAGTTCTATAGATCTGACCTCATTATCTGGCCTCATTAAAATCATAGAAGAGAGGATTTACAATACAAAGGATAATCAAATCAGATTAGTTCTAAACAGTTTAGATGACATCAATGGGGTAATTGCATTATTACATAACTGCTAAACCATTGAGAATCATGACTCAGTCAAGTTGACACTTATTGGGGGGGAGGGGGAAGAGGGAGGGGAGCAACTCAATACATGACAGTGTAGTTGTGAGGATAGTCATTTTCTTTACATTGAGCTTCTTCCACACTGAAGACTAGGTCTTTGATCTTCACTAGTGAGTAGCTTAGTGGCTACGAATCGGGCTATAAACCGCAATGTCAGCAGTTCAAAACTACCAGCTGCTCTGCAGGAGAAAGATGAGGCTTTCTGCTCCCGTAAAGATTTACAGCCTCGGAAACCCTGTACAGAGTCACTATGAGTTGGAACCTACTCCAAAGCACATAACAACAACGACAGTGAGTACTTCAATTCCTCTTCACTTGCTATAAGCAAGGTTGTATCATCTGCACATTGAAAGTGGTTGATGGGTCTTCCTCCAGTCCTGAAGCCATGTTTTTCTTCATATAATTCAGCTTTTCAGATTATTGCTCAGTATACAGATGAAACTAGTATCATGATACAACCTTGCTTCCTACCTTTTCTGATTTCAACCATTCAATTTTTCCATAGTCTGTTCTAACAACTGCCTATTGGTCTATATACAGCTTCCTTAACAATTAAATGTTTTGGCATTCTCATTCTTTGAAATGTTACCCATGGTTCGTTATGATCCACAGAGTCAAATGCCTTTGTAAGACAATAATGCACAAGTAGACTTATTACTGGTATGCTCTGCTTTCCTTTAGGATTCATCTGATGTCAGCAATGATATTCCCTAGCTCCGTGTTCTCTTCTGAATCCATCTTGAATTTCTGGCAGCTCCCTGTTAATGTTCTGTTGCAACCATTTTTAAATTATCTTTAGCAGAATTTTATTTGCATGAGATATTAATTAAACTGTTTGATTTCTGCATTCTATTGATAAATCTTTCTTTGAAATGGATACAAATTGACCAAGTAACTGTCTTCCAAATTTCTTGGCTTAGATTAGTGAGCACCTTCAATGTTACATTAGTTTGTTGAAACATTTGAAATTGTATTTCATGAATTCCTAGAGTTTTGTTTTTCACCTATGGCTCCAGTGTTCTTCAGTACCTCTGGTTCCTGATCATACGTTACCTATTGAAATGGTTGAGCTTCAACCAATTCCTTTTGTACAGTAGTAACTGTGTATTTCTTCTATCTTGAATTATAGTATTGGTGAAAAGTACTGAAACTGCCATGGACTACCAGTTGAAGGGAGTCCTGGTGTGGTACTGTGGGTTAATGCTGGACTGCAAGATTGGTTTGAACCACAAGATCGGTGGTTCAAGCTCACTAGCCACTCCTTAGAAACCATGTGCAAATTTGCTTTGAGCCAGAACCATAATACCAATGAAAATCAGTCAAATGAGCAAATCTGTGTTAGGAGAAGTCTAGCCAGAACACTCCTCAGAAGTGAGGTCTTTTGTACTTTTATATCTCATAATAAGGAGAGACCAGTCCCTGGAGAAGAACCTCTATTTGGTAAAATAGAATGTCAGCAAAAAAGAAGGCCATCATTGAGACGGTTATAACAGTGTGCTCAAACATAGGAATCTGCAAGACTAGGCAATATTTCATTCTGTTGTACATAGAATTACTATGAGTTGGAACCCACTTGATAGCAACAACAAACAGTCTTTCGATAATTCTAAATATATGGCACGTTGGGGAGGAATGAGCCTAATGATATGTTCACAAACATGTCAATAATGATGTCAATCATAGTATTTTTTATTACAGCTATTGACAAGATGCCAGTGCAATTTATAGATTCCATGATGGCAAAACCCTAGTTGTGGCTAGAAGTAGCTAATAAGAGTGAAAAGAAAGTAAGGACAAAATGAATTCAGCACAAAAGAGAAATAATGGGACAAGTTTAGTATTACTGTAAGACTTTTTTTTTTTTTTTTTTAATTCTATCACTAAACCACTGAAACCTGTACTTCATTAGATAATATAATAAAATTATTTTCTTCAACACTTTTTATTACCTATTTCTGGACTCCTGGTGTGACTCTGTAAGATAAGCACTGCACTGTGAATTGCAAAGGCAGCGATTCAAACCCACCAGCTGCTCCTTGGAAACCCTATACAGGATTGTTATGAGTCAGAACCAGCTTGGCAACACCAATTACAACCATTTCTGCAAATAAATAGTAAGAGATAATTTCCAGATTTTTCACAGTTATTCTGTATACCTCTTAAACACTAAAAAGCTGATCAAGTGTGGAAATAGTTGAAAAGATATAGCATGGGTCAGACTGCAACCAAGGTTAGATCTAGACTTTGGAATGGCTGGAAATGTTTCATCCCAAGTCCTTAGCAGGGCTTCTGTGTTTTCCATTCACCATCACCTATCTTTCAACTTCTATAATTCCACTAAAATCAAAGTGGAACCATCAAACATTTTATCAATCACCCATTTACCCTTCCACATTTTCTTATCTTTCATTAATACTAATTGTGTTACTATCACAATCATATTCTGACTTGTGACCAACAGGAAAAAAAAAAAAAAAAGTCAGATAATCTTTACTTCTGTAGTTTACTCCTGTTAACTACTAACTCCCTAGTTAACCTGTCATCTCTTTCCCCATTACAAATGTATACATCTGATTTTCTGAACTTTATCTTCTACTCCTCCCAGCTTCTTAAAGACTTCCACTGAGTTGTTTTAATACTTACATGGTAAGTACATCAGTAAAACCCCACATATCCTTAATATGTTCTCTGACATTTTCGTCACTGTTTCTCTACCGCATTTCTTTCTCTAAGGCCATGGTTGCACAATGGTTATGCACTAGGAATGTCAGTGATTCAACCTACCATTTATATCACAAGAGAAAGGTGTAGCAGTCTACTTTTATAAAGGTTTAAAGTTTTGGAAACCATAGGGAGCAATTAGACTCTATCCTATAGTATTACTATGAGTTGGCGCCAGCTTGAAGGCATTGGTTGTATGCAATTGTTTCTCAAACTAAAATCAAGGTCCTTTCATGAACCTGTTTCTTAGAATACTGTTTCACTAGCCTCTGGTTGGGATCTGTCCAAGTTGCTGATCATCTGGCCAAAATGTTACCATTGTCTATGAATCAGTGTAGATGAATATCTCAAGTCATTTCATCTTTCATCTAATAAGGACAAGATGTTGGTATGTGACAACTAGGAGCTGATACCCTTCATCTTAGTTTTTAAAAGACACTGCTTAGTGTAAATTTAAACCACAGCAGTCAATTTACTTCTATGTTCAATATATCATGAGAACTCATTAGAATTCCTACTTTCATCACAAACATGTGGTTGGAAATTCCCCATGAAACCATGGGTAAAGCAGAAACAGGTGTTGTAGCATACACTTACCCATTCAATTCTAACTCTACTTTTGCAAGATTTCATACATACTTTTTTTCATTTGAAGATAGATTGCTACTTTTCATGTCCAACACCATTGTTTGATTGATCATATACTGGGGGCATGAATCCTTTTCAAATAATATAATTAATTGAAGGCCAGTATCTTGCCTATCAGATTTGCTAGAAAATGAAGAGCTGTTTTTCAAATAAACAATACTTACCTTATGCTCTTCTACTTTTTCATCTGTCACTCCTCTGTTACTCCTCTCCAACTATAATGATCTATTTTATATTTCTCAAATATCTAAAACAACATTCCCCTCTTAGAGCTTTATACCTCTGTTATATTTCTCTTTTGCACTCCTAACTTGATGTCCACATGAATTGTTACTTCACCTTCTTTGTATCACTGATAAGAAAATGTGTCCTATAAGACACTTTCTTTGGCATGTCTTTTAAATAGCATCACTAATCACCACATCCATAATTCTAAACCCTTTTGTTGTAACAATTTTTCTCATAATGCTTCTCCCTATCTAAAATAGCATATGTTTTACCTGTGTAATTTTTTTTTTTTTCTTTTCTGAATGCAGTAATAGAATGTTAGGTCCATGAATTTGTATTTATCTTTCTGATGATATATCCTCAGGGAGTACCCAATACTAAATATATGTTAAATAAATTAATGAGTACAGTACATAATTTCTCCCTTCTATTCTTATTTCAAATAATGAATTTCTCAGTTTCCCTTTTTTCTATACCTTTGTAATATTATGTGTGCATTTATTATATTATGTAAGTTATCTGAATTAAATTTTAAATATAATATTCATAACAATTTGGAAAATATCTATAATATTGCTTGAAACAATACTCTTTGGAGTATACACAATATGAGATAATCTAAAGTGAAAGAGATCATTTTGGAAATTTAACTATAGGAATCTTTATAAGCTCCTAAACATGTGTACCACTGCTGTATTCTTTCACCATATTTACTCAATCTGTATGCAGAGCAAATAATCTAAGAAACTAGATTATATGAAGAAGAATGTGGCATCAGGCAGGACTGGAGGAAAACTCATTTGCAACCTGAGTTGCAACTTGAAGTATACAGCTGTTACAAACTGCTTCTTAAAGTGGAGAGGACTTAAAATACTTACTGATGAAGATGAAAAACCATAGCTTTCATTATAGATTGCACCTCAATGTAAAGAAAACAAAATTTTTCACAACAGTTTTATGCATAACATCATGATAAATGAAGAAAAGATTAAAGTTGTCAAAGACTTCATTTTCTCGTATAAAAAAAAAGTAAAGATGTCAGTTTGAGGACTAAGGTGTGCCTGATCCAATCATGGTATTTTCAATTGTCACATAAGCATGTGAAAGTTGGACAATGAATAAGAAAGACCTTAGAAGGATTCATCCATTTGATCTATGGTGTTTTAACATTGAAATTGCCATGGGCAGCCAAAGAACAAACAAATCTGTGTTGGAAGAAGTAGCAGTCAGAATGCTCTTTTGAAGACTTTGTCTCCCATATTTCAAACATGTTTTCCAGCTGGAAGAGTCCCTGGAGAAGTACTTGTTTAACAATCATGCTTGTTAAAGAGGAGGGTCAATGAAAAAGAGAATACTCTAACTAGAGGTTTGACATGGTGGCAACAGTGTAACACCAATTGGGAGAATGGCACAGGACCAGATAGTGTTTTGTTCTATTGTACATAGGATCACTATGGCACCTAACAACAAAAACAAGTTTATGTATCCATATTATGGTCAAATACTCAAATCCACAACCAAGGTCTCATAGTACAAATTGCAATACAGGTTTCACTCTTAAGTAGCTTTTATTATTATTCTCTTTTGAGATGTTTTCATCTTTAAATTACAAAAGCTCCATAATACATAATTGTCTAAGGAAACAGCTGTTAGGCAGCAATCATTTTTATCTTCCATATCTGCAATATCCACTTGAGAAATTATACATTTTAAAGAATATTCAGCCTAGGTTGAAATTTTAAAGAACTATTCCTAGATAATTTTTTAATTATTCTTCAAGTTGGTTTGCATTATGAGGAATTGGGCAAATTAAATTAAGAATCCCTACATCCTTTTTCTTTTTTATTTACTGACTTTTATTAAGTTTTGTTTCTTCTTGGTGTATACTTAGTATTATATTGAAAATAAGAATGTCCCATAACTGGAAAATTCTACAATAAATGTTTTTATGTTAAATCCTCAGACATTTTCTCATTGTTTTAAAACAGTTAATTTATGTCATACTTAAATCCAAAAGGCACCATGAACTGTCAGCTTCTCTTATTGATACAGTGGCTGCAATAAAGGCAATAGTGCAGGAAATGTTTGAGTGTCTAATACATGAGCGCAAGATTAGTCAGAGACGATTTAACAGCAGTCAACAATTCCAAAAATTATTTTGAGGATTCACAAAGGTCAGCTGTTCAAACCCACCAGCCACTTCTCAGGAGAAAGATGAAGCTGTCTGTTCCCATAAAGATTTACAGTCTCAGAAACCCTATAAAACGTCACTATGTATCTGACGCAGTGGTTCACAATCCAGTGCTGATATTACAGTGCCACACTAGGAGTCCTCAGATGAATAGATGGTTGTTTTAAGTACATATTTAAAAGTGAACTCTCATTTTAAATTATTAATTCCATTTTTGTTAACCAGTTGATATTGAGTTGATTTGGACTCATTGCAATCCCATGTGTCACACTAGAAATATGAACCACAGGGTTTTCAGTGGATGATTTAAAAAAATAGGTCACCAGTTATTTCTTTATGGATGACTTAGGGGAGACATGAACCACCAAACTATGATTGGCAATCAAGTACATTAACCATTTGCACACTTAATGTTAAATAAAAATATTTTTAACACCTGAAAAGAAATAGTATTGGGGAAATATATTCTAAATATTGACTGCTGATAAAATATTAACATTAAGACAAGTTCCTATTGATAGATAATACATTATAACTGAATCATGAAGTAATTTATGGGAATTCATTTAATTTCTTTTATTTTTCAATATAGAACATATGTAAGATAAATAAAATCCTTCAAAACTCTAATTTAAGAAAAAATTGCAGATGATATAACTGAATATATAAAAGTTTCCTAGCCTATTTCTATATGATTTTTACAGTATAGTTTAAAAAGTTAACTTCTAATTAAAATGACAAAAAGAATATTCCGACTGTCATTCACAACATGAAATCTTAAATGTTTCATTTTGTATGTCACAATAATGGTAGAATTGTTATGATGGCTATTTATGTACATCAGTTTACAGGTACTGTACTACCTAATACTTCAGAAAATTAATGACAAAATGAAATGAAAAGATAATTGAATTTTCCATGAATTTTCTGAACACTTTTTTATATTTGAATTTAGTTTGTTGTGTTTATATGAAAATGTAACTTCATACATACATACATCTCTTATTTGCCTTACAAAATCTTGACCTACTGATTTAAATTTTTCATATTGATTATTACTAGTTATATATGAAAGGCTTATTGTATTTTTGTAATGTTTTCTCATATCAGTGTTTTAATTTTTAATTGAGCTTTATTTAAAGCATCACTCTTATGAGTTGCAGTTCAGGCATGTTAAAAGTATTTACAAAGTTTATATTTTAATGACTATATAAATGGAATGAACAACATTATAGGGAAAATAAATACATGTTCTACCAAAGCAAATTTACCGTTACTGTACATAAAGAACAAACCAAACACAAAGAACATGCTCAGAAATGATTGATAGCTGAAAACAAATGAGTGGGAGTATATTAGGGAGCTTAATAAAATATGTGGAATTTTTCATTTTTTATTACAATTTTTATAAAGTTTTGAAGACACCTTGCATGTGTGTATAATTTTAGATCTTTATATCATTCAATTTTAAAATCACCCACACCTTCTTCTGTCAATAAGCTTAATTTCAGTGAAAATGTCCAAAATAATTTTTATCTTGTAATTTTATATAGAAAACAAACAAGAGTAAAATAAAAATATTACTGCAACTCAATATTATTACAATTATTCATGGCAATACTATAAATAGTAGAGATTTCAGACCAAGTTAGTACTCAATTATAATTTTCACTAGTTTGTTGTAGCTTTGATTTTCCGTAATTATTCAATAAATCACTTTCTTTCTTAGTAATGATGAACCTTACTGACCAGCTGTAGAATCTTTAGATAGCACGGAGCAAGATTAAACTTAAAATTTCTTTTAGACATTCCATCATAATTATTTTAAAAGAAGTGTTAATCAAATTCAGTAATCACTGGCCAATTAATGTGTCAGATTTAAGCAATTCAAATGTTATGCTACAAAATATGAAATGTATTTTAATAGCAGAAAATGATACCGTGTTTTAGCCTCAAATAGTTGTAGAATTTGAAGAATAGAATATCCTTATTAATTTAATTTTCCTGCCAATTAGCCAGAAAGAGAGTTGTTTTCGTTAACCGGTTTTCTCTACAGCCCAAATAAACTTATATTACTTTGTAGATATTCTTATATATACTCACAGATATGAAAATTGGGGGGATTTAGCATTTTTCAGTAACTTGGATGTTACACATGCAATGGTGGCGGTGGGGCTTGTGAGCCGTTGTATCCATTCTGGCTCATAGCAACCTTCTATAGAGTTTCCAAGGTTGTAAATCATTATTGGAGCAGAAAAATCTCATCTTTCTCCCTAGGAGAGGCTGACAGGTAGATTCAAACTGTTGATCTTACAGTTAGGAGCTCAGCACATAACCAATACACTATTAGGGTTCCTTACATATGTTGTTGTTGTTGTTGTTGTTAAGTGCCTTCGAGTCGATTCTGACCCATAGCAACCCTGTATAGGGAGAAGCAGTTGGTAAGCTTGAACCACTGACCTTGCAGTTCAAAAGACTTTGCAGTTTAATGTATTAGCCCACAATGCCACACCAGGACTCCCATTATGTATGTTGTTGTTAAATGCCATCAAGTCGGTTCAGACGCATGTATAGGGGTTCTAAGAAGAGACCAGTGGGTTTGAACTGCTGAAGTTTGATTAGCAGTCCAGTACTTATCTTACAGTGCCACACCAGGATTCCTACATATATTGAACAGTTTTTATGGATGTCTCATGACATTTATTATTTTATGTGTATATCCCAGTTGGCCTAGTGAGTTCTTAGTTGAGTTGTTGTTGTTGAGTGCCTTTGAGTTGGTTCTAACTCACAGATAATTGGTATATGGTTTCCTTCGAGTGGCTGGTGAGTTTTAATTACTGACCTTGTGATTCAAACCAACCTTGTGGTCCAGTTATTCTCCTACAGCACCACACCAAAATTTGCAGTTTGAATCCACTAACTGATCCTCTAGAAAAAATAAGGTTTGTGCTAATGTAAAACTTAAAACTTCAAAAACCCTATACAGGATCACTTTGAGTCAGAATCAACTCTATGGCACACAATCACCACCACCATCAGGGCATTCAGCTGAAAGTCACGAGGGTAGTCACTGCCCTTTAAAATGCAATGTGGACTAGCTTGTTTTGCTAGGCAAATGCCTCATTCATCACTCACAATCAAAATTTGGGTCAAGATAATATTTTCTTCAAAATTTAATGTTTCCAACAATTCTTAGTTATTGAAAATCTTGACTGTTGATAGCTAATAAATTTAGAATATCAATACAGAATTATTTTTATAGTATGTATGAATAATAGCTATACACTGTTGATGAATCAATTTTCTTTACATGTTTCTAATTTTTGACTGGACTCTTGATTCTACTAGACTGAGAAAAAATACTACTTTGGTTATTTTCCAAACCTTTACTAACCTCTGGTTATCTATCAAGGATCGTGAATTTTGTACAGTATCAAAGTGTGGAATTGTTTAGTGGGGATGGCGGGAATAGTGACGTGGAGGAAGCACCATAGTGAGTCTGCCTAGAGCTCACTATCTTGTCTGCTAGGATAACTAATAAGGTTTTGAGGCCTTATTCTATTTTCCTGTCAACTGTGGACATACAAATCTTTAGCAAGAATTATAAACACAATCACACTTCCTGTTTCTCCATTTTGGAGTTTTATCTTTTCTTCCTTGTGCTGCTATCAAACCAAAACAAAAGCAAAACAAAACATACTTTCATCAAGTCTATGCTGACTCACAAAGACCCTATAGACAGTTTCTGAGAATGTAAATCTTTATGGGAGAAGACAGCCACAGCTTCCTCCCATGGAGTGGATGGTAAATGACCTTGCAGTTAGCAGCCCAATGCATAACCTACAATTTTTGGAATTATTATCCACTTTATTCTCTTCAGTAAAAAGGTTGTACTCTTCCCCACCTCTTAGTCAAACTATCTCCCTCCTAATGGTTCTATATGGGCAAAAGATGAGACTTTCTGCTAACTCAAAGTTTTACAGCCTTGGAAGCCCTATACAAGGTCCTTGAGTCAGAATGACTCAACAGCACTTAACAATGTTTCATTGAGATGTTTTTCTTAAAAATTTCTTCAGAAGCATTTTGTGTAATATCCTTTATGATTTATGATTCTGGAAAAAATTAATGAGAAAGGAAATTTTGTTAACAACTATGTTTACTCTCCTGTCACAAATATGCAAACAAGCATAGAGAATGCTGAAATAGAAAAAGTAATGAAAAATGCAGGAAGAAGAAAAAAAAAAAGCTTAAAAAGTACTATAAGCAGTGAAAAAAAAAATGTATACACACAGTACACTTAAATGTGTACAATTTTAAAAAAAGCTTTTTGAAATTATTATTCTATCTAATATATAGGATTTTCTTATGTCTCACATCCTGTCCCCTAATCTTCATATTCATCATGATGTTGTTGTTGTTGTTGTTATGTGCCGTGGAGTCGGTACCGACTCATAGCGACCCTGTACAGGGTTTCCAAGGCTGTAAATCTTTACAGGAGCAGAAAGCCTCATCTTTCTCCCATGTAACAGCTGGCAATTTCGAACAGCTGACCCTGAGATTAGCAGCCCAATTCATAACCACTAAGCTAAAATACAAAGAAAAAACAAATACATTTGAATATTTTCAATTGAAAGGATCATATTTTTAAGGCAAATATATACATATGGTTTCAACAGAGTCCTGGAGTGATGCTGTAGGATAAACACTGGACTGCTTACCACAGGGTTAGTGATTCAAAACCACCAGCTATTCCTGGGAAACCTTATACAAGGTCGCTATGAATTGAGATCAATTCAAATGTACTTAATAGCAACAACAACATAGTTTCTGTAAATGCTCCAATGCTCACCTATTTGGACCTACTACTCCTTTCCAAGGTCAGTAGTTCAAAGCTACCAGCTACTACTCAAAAATTCTATATATACATATATATAAATCACCTGCTTTTGGTGTCTGTAGTTCTAAAAATTCTCTGATTTGTAAAACCACATACATGGATTTCTTTGTCTGGACATAAAGTCTTTACTTACTCTTTTGTCTTCTTAGCCCCTACATGTCCACTTACCAGCACACACAACCCTTTTGATCCCTTAAAGACTATGTTTAGGCTAAAAAAAAATCATCTCCACAGTAACTTAATAGCCGAGTGATGCTTTTGCCTATGCCATATAATCTGGGATTTTAAAGAGTTTCTTTTATAGCAATTTTTCTCAACATGAGCTACATGCTTGAAAAGTGTTTAAAATTATGGAGCGTAGCTCAAACTACCACACTGGATTTGGCAAAAGAGGTCTCTTTCTCTGGAACAGAGATTTCCCTACATCATATCCAGTTTCACATAGACCAACTTTAATTGCATCAGGGTTATTCATTTAAAATTAATGGGTTCAGTTAATAAGTTAATTTATTACAACTGGCTCTTGATATATGAATGGCAACTAATAGAAAAAATAAAAATAAAAAAAGCAAGCATAACCTTCATACCAAAACCAGGGAAGGACATCACTAAGAAAGAAAATTGTAGACCAATATTCTTCATGAACATAGATGCAAAAATTCTCAACAAAATCCTAGCCAACAAATTTCAACAACATATCAAAATAAGAATACATAATGACCAAGTGGGATTCATATCAGGGATGCAAGGATGGTTCAATATTAGAAAAACAATCAACATATTCCACCATATAAAGCAGAAAAAGGAAAAGAACTACATGATTATATCAATTGACGCAGAAAAGGCACTTGACAAAATCCAACATCCATTCCTGATAAAAACACTCAACAATGTGGGAAATTCCTCAACATAACTAACAGCATATATACAAAACCAACAGCCAACATCACTTTTAATAGAGAGAAAATGAAAGTCTTCCCTTTGCGAACAGGAACCAGACAAGGATGCCCTTAGTCACCACACCTATTCAATATTGTTTTGGAAGTCTTGGCCAGAGCTATAAGGAAGATAGGCAAATTAAAAGCATCCAAATTGGCAAAGAGGAAGTAAAACTCTATTTGCAGATGATAGAAAACCCCAAAGACTCGGTTAAAAAAAACCAAACTACTGGAACACATTGGAAGATACAGCAAAGTGTCAGGGTACAAGATCAACATACAAAAATCAGTTGTGTCAAATTTCTGGTTTGGGGGCAGGTATGCAGAGACAGATAGTGAAAGCTCCTCTGCTAAAGCCCAGAAACAAAACAAAACAGAACAAAAAAACAGAGAAAACACAGTCAGCAGAAGAGCTGCAGAGTTTTGGATCGTATTTAAGTTTCTGGGTGCCAGTTTCCCATGCCCACTTGTGGAGGTATCTGCCTGTGGAAACAAAATACATCAATTTCTGAATCAATCTGGTGGCCATGGCAGCCAGTGGCCAGAAGTCCTGAAGTCAAAGGCAGGGGCCACAGCCAAGCAGACACAGTGACCCAGCACTAGAAGCTGAAGAGCTGCACATCTGGAAGGAGAGGTGTGACCGATTTTTCATTTTTCACTTTTCATTTTCACGTATCTTTCCTCTTCCCTCCAATCGCGCCTTCACTGTCCAGCCCAGATACCTTCAGGCAGCTGGGAGCATGCCCCCAAAAGGGTCCAGCATTACACCCACAGTTTTCCCATGGCACAAACAGAAAACCCACAGGCTGCTTCTTATGATGTCTGACTCTGGGACCCAGCCCCAAAGTTGACCTGGGTAGGACCCTTTATCCCTGCCAGCACAGGAAAGACCAATGGACAGCCAATCACAATTTTATTTTTGTTTTTGATTGGTGGTTAATCTCTGCTTTTATATTGTTTCTGCCATTGCTCCTTTTGGCCTCACTCTTTTCCCAGGGGTTGGAGGCTTCTCCCCCTACTTTATACAAGAAGAGATAACGACTGTGCCCATATAGCCAAGCTATAAGCATAACCTGAAAAACCCCACTATCTGGACAAGAGCCAATACCAGCTTTTCAGGCTTTACAAGTGAAAAGAGAAGCCTATCTCCAGATCATATCCACCAGGAGACACTCAGTAAGCTTAACAACAAAGCAACATACAT
>NW_006408735.1:1513576-1514096 GCF_000296735.1 Chrysochloris asiatica
TGTTCCTGATAGGAAGACTTAACATTGTGAAAATGTAAATACTACCTAAAGCAATCTGCATATAGAACACAACCCCAATCCAGATTCCAATGACATTCTTTAGAGAGTAGGGGGAAAGAAAAAAAAATAATAATAAAACCTTTATATGGAAAGTAAAGAGTTCCAAGATAAACAAAGCACTGCTTAACAAGAAGAACAAAGTTGGAAGTCACTTACTCTCTGATTTCAAATTTTACTACATGGCTACAGTGGTCAAAACAGCCTGGTATCTATACAATGAAAAAATCATAGATTAATAGAGCAGTATTGAGAATCTAGAAAATAACCCATCCACATACAGCCAACTGATCTTTGAGAAAAGGCCAACGTACATTGAATGGGGAAGACATAGTCTCTTCAACAGATGGTGCTGGCATAACTGGTAATCTATATGCAAAATATTGAAACAAGATTTTTACCTCACACCATACACAACACCCAACTCAGCATGGATTAAAGATCTAAACATGAATCCCAGATT
>NW_006408735.1:1514495-1515536 GCF_000296735.1 Chrysochloris asiatica
TGAGCACAGGATATGAACAGATACTTCACTAAGGAAGAGATTTGGTCATCCAGCAAACATATGAAGAAATGTTCATGGTGTTGTTGTTGTTGTTGTTAAGTACCATCGAGTTGGTTCCAACCCATAGTGACCTTGTATAGGATTTTCAAGGAGAACCTGGTAGTTTGAACCACTGACCTTATGGTTCAAACTGAATTTGCAGTTCAGCGCATTAACCCACAGTGCAACATCAGTACTCCCATTAGCCATTATTTGTTGTTGTTACGTGCAGTTGAGTCAATTCCTAACTATAGCGACCCTGTATAGGGTTTCCAAGGAGTAGCTGGTGAGCTTGAACCAACGACCTTGCAGTTCAAATGACTTTGCAGTCTGACACATTAGCCCACTGCGCCACACCAGAGCTCATTAGCAATTGTTGTTGTTGTTGTTGTTAAGTACCATGGAGTTGTTTCCGACTCATAGTGACCCTGCACAGGGTTTCCAAGGCTGTAAATCTTTATGGGAGTAGAACGCCTCATCTTTCTCCCGCAGGACAGCTGATAGTTTCAAACTGCCGACCTTCAGGTTAGCAACCTGATTTGTAACCACTTTAGAGAGATGCAAATCAAAACAACAGTGAGATATCATCTTACACCAGCAATAACAGCAAAGTTAAAAAAAGAGGACAATAAATGCTGGTGAGGATGTGGAGAGACTGGGACCTTCCTATATTGCTGGTGGGAAGGCAAAATGGTCCAACCACTCTGGAAAACAGTATGGCACTTCTTCAGAAATTTGAAAATATAAATATCATATGGTCCATCAATTCCTCTACTTGGATAATATCCAGAAGAAATACAAGCCATAACACGAGTTATGCTCACCAATGTTCATAGCAGCACTATTTACAATAGCAAAAAGATAGAGACAGCCTATGTGCCCATCAATGGAAAATGGATAAACAAATTTTGGTACATACAAATAATGGAATATTATGCTACCTTGAAGAATAACAAGGAAGCTGCAAGCCACCACATAACATGGATGAACCTTGAGGATATT
>NW_006408735.1:1515661-1525767 GCF_000296735.1 Chrysochloris asiatica
TTCCCACTAGAAATCTAGGACAAGCAGACCTGCCTGGAACAGTTAGTAACAATAGAAGATACTTCTTGAATGAAAGATCAGCAGGAAAAATCAAAAACAAAATGGCAGTCCAATTGGCTACCACAAGAATAAGGAAGTTGTAACCGGGAAGTTATCAAGGCAAGCAACAAAGTCCCTTCAAAACAAATCCCTTCCAAGCCTGAAACTAAATGGGAACAGATTAGCAGGCATATAAGCTTGCTGGAGACCATGCTGGTCTACTGATGAGTAGAAGAGGGCAAAAGACAGCAATGAAGAAATAGACTGAGTTCAACCATGTTCCATAGACTCCCATTGACCTGGATATGAGAGAGAGAAGAGGAAGCGCTGGTTGGTCCCAAGTGTTTGTGAGACCTGGGGATTTCTGAGTCCACAGACAAGGACATAGCCACTGAGGGCTAGAGCTGAGAGTGAAGCATCCAGCTGATATGAAAAGTGAGGGGAGATGCACAAGAATGCCCAACTTGCCAACAGTACCCATTTGACCTAGCCTTGGTGGCTTGATAATCAAAACTCTACTAGAGGAAGATTAAAAAAAATTTATTTTAAATAAAGTAAACAAGAGTAAAATGTTACAATTTTATGAAATTGACCTATACTTATGGATGTAGTAGCTCAAAATACCAACTAAGATGGAAGGAGTATGACACCAAGTATCAATCCTATCCCTTCTGCATACAGGGTAGATAAGGATGGGCAACTTAGACATTAGCTACCTAAAATGAGGGGCAATAAAGGCACAAAGTGACTGGCTTACAGGGTTTCAAGAGGGACTTAAGTTTAAGAGTGTGTGGGGCAAGGAAGAGTCCCCACTGAACAGTTTTCATCTTGTGTAGTTGGGTCTAGTAAAAAGAGATGGGGATAAGATTCTATCACACAATTCACAATAAGAACTTAAAAAACAAAACAAGCAAACAAAAAGAATAGTTTTTCAGAAGGATCAGCATTAGCTTGACTCCTATGAGGTGAAGGCTAAAATGTCCCAAATATCCAACTTTTCCAAAATGCTATTATCACTCCATCTCTGATATCAGCCACTACTCTTCACCTCAGTGTTCTCTCTCAAGTCTCAAGGCTCTGTAATACATTGCAATGTGTCACATAATGCAAGAACCATCAAGGAAATGGTTGTGAAGGCTGGCAACTCCCAATATGTAATTCAGATGTGAAGGCTGGCAACTCCCAAATATGTAGTTCAGATATCAGTATGTAGGATTCTCCTTATCATGCTAAATCAGACACAAGGCTGAGGAAGCTGGCTTCAGTTCTAAGAATTTCTATGGATATGAGAAAGAGACAGGATTCAGAGTAAGAGAACAAACTTTTGCCAAAGTTGTTCAGTACAGTTAAAGAGATGCAAACACAGCTGAAAATGAATTATGGTCTTAGTCAAGTAAAAGAGGCAGCAGGATCCATGTCACCGACATAGCTTCCTGAGTCCTGGGCCAGGGATCTTTTAGGGTGATAACTGACCTCTGATTGGTGTTCATCAGGAAGACTCAGCACAAGAACTAGTCTTTTGCACATTCTCAGTTGCTAAAGGGAGGTCACAAAGATGGCATTTTGCCGATGTCCAGGGCATTGTTCGTTGTGCATTTTCAGCCTGATGGCATCAAAAGGTCAGGTTTAGGACATGCTGGTCATTACTGCAAATGTTAGTTGGGCAGGGTCTAGCCTCACCAAGTTCTGTGACTCTAGACTCCTGCTTTTCTTTATTTAACAGGAAGTTGGTGGTTTACCTACAAAGTGAAAAGTTTAAAACAGGAAATAAGCTCTGGTTATAACATAGATGGAGTCCTGGTTTGGCACTGTGGGCTAATGCGCCAGATTGCAAGCCGTTTGAACTGCAAAGTCAGCGGTTCAAGCTCACCAGGTGCTCCTCAGAAACCCTATACAGGATCACTATGGGCCAGAATCAACTCGATGGCACTTAACAACAACAACAACATAGCACAGATAATTTGCATACCATACCACCAAAGAAATTAAGAATGATGACTTGAGTCATACCCTCTCAAAAGGATGGTACTCAAGATTATATCCCACTTTAATTCTGTATCATTAACATAAAAGACAACTCACTGAAAAATGGGAAGGTAACCACAGGCATAAAGACTAGGATTTGTAATATATCATAAAATCAAAGACTATTACTAGAAACGCAGTATTAAATATTTAACAGCATTGCACATATTGCTGTACTTAGGGCAGCCAGTTCTGCCCTCAAACAGACTCAGTCAACAGTTTACTGATTTAATTACATTAATGTATTTAGTGACATTAGTTTTTTAATTACTTTGAGCCTTAGATTTCTCTCATCTTCTGGGAAAAAGAAAACCTCACATTTTAAATGTGAACTTACCACTCAAATACATTATTTGCATGCTGTTTGGGAAAACATGCCCCTATCCACTTTTGCTTCACCCTTCATCTGTCTGTTTGTCATATTATGGTGGCTTGTGTGTTCCTACGATGCTGAAAGTTATGCAGCCAATATTTTAACTACCAGCAGAATTATTGTGATGGACAGATTTTCAGCAGACATTAGACTAAGACAGACTAGGAAGAAGGAGAAACAGACCACTTCTGAATGATTAGCCATTGTCCTATATAGTGCCAAAATATGAGCACCTCATATTGGAAGGCACTCAAAATACAACTGGGAAAGAACTAACTTCTCAAGTTTTATTCCATTTATGTCATTAACTAAACTTAATGACATAAATGGAATAAAACTTTCAGGACATTCATTTGCTAATAGGGCAAAATTCAAAATAAGGAGAAACAGTTGCAAATGTCCATTAATAATTGGAATAGGGAATGTACCAAGTATGAATTCAGAAAATTGAAAATTGTGAAAATAAAATGGAAAACATAAAGATAAATATCTTAGGCATTAGTGAGTTGATTTGGACTGGTATTGTTCATATCAAATCAGATAATCATGTGGTTTACCATGCCTGGAATTCCAAATTGAAAAGGAATGGTCTCATTCATTGTCATAAAAAATATTTCGAATTATATCCTGAAACATAATGCTGTCTATGATAGAATATATTCATACACTGACATGGAAGACCAATAAATACCATTATTATTCAAAGCCAATGATGATAAAATCAAAGAACTCTGCCAATGTACTCAGTATAAAACTGATCAAACATGCAATCACAATGCATTGATAATTGCTGGTGATTGTAATAAGAAACTTGGAAACAAAGAGGATCAGTAGTTGGAAAATGTGGTCTTGGTGATAGAAATGATGATAGAGTTAACATGAGAGAGTTTCGAAAGACCAAGGATTTCTTCATTGTAAATAACAATTATCAACAATATAAAAGGTGAGTATACTCATCAGCACTAACAACAACTGCAATAAATGTGGACCTCACCACATGGAATATACAGAAGTAAAATTGACTCCATCTGTGAGTAGAGACAATGAAGCAGCTGAATAACATCAACCAAAACAAAACCAGGAGCCAATTGGGGAACAAATGAACAATTGCTTATTTTCAATTCAAGCCAAAGATAAAGAAAATTAAAACAACTTCACAAGAGATAAACATGCCTTTGAATATATCCCACCTGAATTTAGAACTATCTTAAGAACAGATTTGATGCATTAGACATTAATAACCCAAAACCAGAAAATTCATGGGAAGACATGAAGAACATATGTGAAGAAAGTAAAGGGTCATTGAAAATACAAGAAAGAAAACATCAAATAGCATGTCACAGCTAGAGCCTGAAACTTGCTCTTGAGCATAGAAAAACAAAAACAACTGTAAGAAATGAGGAAGTAAAAGAGTTGAAGAGAAAATTTCAAACGACATATCAAGAAGACAAAGTAAAGTATTAAAATGAATTGTGAAAAGGCTTGCAGTTGTTGTTGTTAGGTGTGTTACATCGTTTCTGACTCATAGTGACCCTATGCACAACAACAACAAAAATACTTCCTGGTCCTGTGCCAACCTCACAATCATGGCTACACTTAAGCTCATTGCTGTTACCACTGTGCCAATGCATCTTTTAGGGGGTCTATGTGGGAGAAAGATTCTGCTCCTGTAAAGATTTACAGCCTTGGGAACCCTGTACAGGGTAGCTATGAGTCGGAACCGACTACACAGCACATAACAACAACCTCTTTTTCACTGACTTTCCACTTTACCAAGCATGATGTCCTTCTTTAGGAACTGGTCCCTTTTCATAATATGTCTGAAGTATTATACATGAAGTCTTACCCTCCTTTTTTTTTGAAGGAGCATTCTAGTTATACTTCTCCCAACACAATTTTGTTCGTTCTTCTGACACATTCCTGGAGAATGATATCATACTTGGCAAAGTGGAAGATCAGTGAAAAAAAAAAGGTAGACCCCCAACAAAATGGATTGACACAGTTAGTGGTAACAACATTGGGTTCAAACATGACAATTGCAGGATGGGCAGAACCAGGAAGTGTTTTGGTCTTTTGTATATAATGTTGTGACTTGATGGCACGATGGCACATAGCAACGAAGACAACAACTGCTTGCTCACAAAAAAATGACATCACAGTGTAATAATAATGTCTTTGTAGACTTTGAAATCATAAACCTCCCACTCTGTCATTTAATTCCTGTGTTTATTTTCTCACAATAACTAACCTCTCTCTTTCAGTTTTCTGAGTGATATATGTATATAGTAATGGAACAGATATCTAAAAACTCAACTGCTAGTTGAAAAGGTGTGTTTCTAACACACCAAGGGATGTCTCAGATGGCAGCCTAGCATGAAGGTAACAAACTTGAAAACCCTATGAAGCAGTTCTACTCTACACATATTGGTTACCACGAGTCAGAATTTACTATAAAGCAATTGACTACAACAACATTACATTATATTTTAATGGCTGCTGTGAGGATTGATAAATTAATGAATTCGATAATCTTAGCATTCTTAAAGTAAGGATTTTATCTGTAAACTGCTAGGATTATCATTGACATATTTACTGTCTCTATCGATATATATATTTAGTGCAAGCCAATCAATATAACTTAGAATTAGTGCAAGCCAACATACTTAGAACTACTGCAAGTCAATCAACATATCTCAGCCTGATTGTTTTAGGGATGCAAATTTTCCCATTTATACAATGACAAGATATACAAGCCAAGAGTTCAATATATTAAGGGATAAAGATTTCTCTTTTTTAAATTTAAGTTGGAAAGGTATCTAGTTGAATTTGCGTAGGTATTTTGTGGCCATGAGAGAATAGATCATTACAATTCATGAATGAAAAGATTTCCATTGTGAGACACTGAGACTCTGAATCTTGTTCATATTCTTTAAGCATTATGTTGCCCTTTTAAACAACACTCTCCCAAGAAATTTTATTCCTGTGAGCCAGTAAATGCCCTATTTGTGTAAGCAAATGTGGATCTAGTTTTCTTATATATTGTGATCAAAGTGTGCTAAGAAGTACTGAATTTGTCATACAGCATTCTTATGGAGATTAAGAAAGATAATCTATGCAAAGCGTTCAGTAGAGCAACTAGCAGTAAGTTCGAATTACATTTTAGCTATTATTAATAGCAAATGTTGTTGGAGGTATTCTGATGTTAAAAAGAGATGTGATGAATATCTGAAAAATAAACCAGGTGATTTAATTTAACCATCCTGAATCCACTGCTGTCGAGTTAGTTCCAACACTTAGTGTTCCTGTCTGATGGAGCAGAGCTGTGTCAGTGTCTTCAAAGTTGTAAGCCTTCATAGAAGCAGACTACCATATCTTTTTCTCATGGATTTAATTACATACAAGTTTTGAAAATGTATTTCTTTCATGATACTGTTTTTATCCTAAGCCTGTTTTGCTTTCAATGATTTTTTTAATCATTTATTATTTAACAGAAAATTACTTGAACATGAATATATTTGTACTCTGCTATAGATTTTCTAGTAATTGAAAAACTCTTCAAGCTTTCCAAGTATAATCTAATACTTCTTGTCTCAATTTAAATTGTTGATTTTATGGGCTGCTTATAAAGGCATGAGAAACTTATTCTTTATAAGAACACAGTCACAGTTACTTTCTAGATTGATTTATGATTTCTTCCAAAGGTAGCATAACATTTTCTTCATAATGTCTGGCAATATCATCCATAATATAATGTTATTCACAACACAGATCTTTTGATGTTTCCTTCATTATTTGAAAACTACAATATGTGAAACAAAATATTGTTTTCTACAACTCCCTCTATTTGAAAAAGGTATTTTATGAAATTCTGTTGTAATCTGACTAGAGATACTTAGACTCTAAGAAACAGAAATCAAGTCTAACCAAATTAAGGAGAAACAAGGAAATTTATTGAAAAGATTCGTGGCAACTCGTAAATCAAAAGGAAAAGCAAAGCAATCACTTCTCACAATGAACAGAAACCTGACACACTTTCAGGGATAAGAAGGTAGCCTGCCCATGGAACTGGCATTGGTGGGCTCCAGCTCCTACTATTACTTGTCCTTGTGCCAAGGTTCAAATTCCTGGGACAGAGGATCTTGATGGTCTGCAATGTTGTAGTGGTTGTTAAATGCTTTTAGTCAGTTTTGACTTATAGCACCCCTGTATAGGGTTTCTGAGGAGCAGCTGGTGAATTTTAACTGCTGAACTACAATTCAAACAGAGCTTGAGGTCCAGTCAGTATAACACACCAGGACAGAGGATCATGATGGCTTGCAATAGAAAGGTGTATTTTCACACAGAAAATATAGAATTTTAATGAAAGTAAATAAATAAATAATGAAATTTTAGATAAGAGATCCAGGGTGATCAAAATCAGGAGACACATACTTTAATGCATAACGTAAACTCCACAGTCTTGTAATATAGTCTTCCTCTTTTATGACATTAATCTTTCATTTATGCCACATCTCATTTTGTTTCTCTATTCATGACCACTTTATTCTAGCAGGCAAGTTATATATTTTTTGTTCAAGTAATTTTTCTGGGAAAGAATAAAAAGGATTGTTGTTGTTTAGTGTCTTTAAGTTGGTTCATACTCATAGCGAACCTATGTAAAACAGAAGTTAATGTTTACTGGTCCTGCAGCAGCCTCACAATTATTTTATGTTTGACTCCATTACTGCTGCCACTATGTCAATAGATCTCATTGGAGCTTTGCCTTTTATTCTTTGACTTTCCACTTTTACAAAATATGATACCCTTCTTCAGGAACTGTTCCTTCCTGACGGCATGTCCAAAGTAACAGAGGTGAAGTACTGCCATCTTCGCTTCTAAGAAGAAATCTGGTCATACTTCTTCCATGACAGATTTGACCATTCTGGCAATGCATGGTAATATCAATATTCTTCACCAAGTCTATAATTCAAATTCATCAGTTCTTCTCTTGTTTTCTGTATTCATTGTCCTGCTTTCCAGTGTATATGAGGTGATTGAAAATGCCTCAGTTACCAAAGTTACACATTTGCTTTTTAACACTTATTCTTTTGCAGAAGATTTGCCTAATGCAATATGTCCTTTGATTTCTTGACAATTGCTTCCAGAAGCATTGATTGTTGATCTAGGAAAATACAATCTTTGAAAACTTTAAACTTTTTCCCATTTATTATGGTGTTATTTACTGGTCCACTTGTGAGGATTTGCATTTTATTTAGATTGAGATGCAATCCATAATGAAAACTGGAGTCTTTGATCCTCATTAATAAATGCATCAAGTACTCTTCAGTAAACAAAGTTGTGTCGTGTGCATATTGCAGCGTGTTAGTCTCCTCCAATTCAGTTTATCAGATTATTTGCTCAGTATACAGGAGGAATAAGTATGGTGAGATGATACAACCTTGATGCACACCTTTCTTGATTTTAGACCATTCAATATCCATTTGCTCTGTTATAGCATCTGTCTTTTTACAAGTTTTTGATGAGCATAATTAAATGTTCTGAAGTTTCAGTTCTTTGCAATGTTGTCTATAGTATGTCATGATCCAAAGTCCAATGCTTTTACATAGTCAATAAAGCACAAATAAACCTCTTGCTTTTATTCTCTGCTTTCAGCCAAAATTCATCTGATGAAAACAATGACATGGAATATTTGTTACATGTTCTCTTCTGAATCTGGCCCACTGTAGATGAACTGCTGCAAGAAACTTTGAATTATTTTCAGTAAAATTTTAACATCATGTGATATTAATGATATTGTTCCATGGTTTCCATGTTCCACTGGATCACCTTCCTTTGGTATGGGCACAAATATAGATGTCTTCCAATCAGTTTTCCAAGTAGCCATCTTGGCATAGACAAATGGATGTCTCCAATGCTGCATCAATTTGTTGAAAACATTTCAATTTATATTCCATCAATTCCTGGAGCCTTGATTTTGTCAATGCCTCCAAAAAGTGTGTACTTCTTTCGAGACCACTGGTTCTTGATCATATGCTACCTCTTGAAATATCTGAACATCAGCCAGTTCTTTTCATACAATGACTTTGTGTAATCCTTCCATCTACATTTGATATTTCTTATATCATTCAATATTTTCCTTATGGCGGTGGTGGGAGTTGTGTGCTATGGAGTCAGATGCAACTCACAGTGATCCTGTACAGGGTTTTCAAAGCTGTAAATCTTTATGGGAACAGAAAGCCTCATTTTTCTCTGTGGAGTGACTGGTAGATTTGAACTAACTCATCATCTACTACACTACCAGAGCTCCTTTTTTTCCCCTTTGTTGTTGTTAGGTGCCATCAAGTTGGTACTAACTCATAGCAACCTTATGCACAGCAGAATGAAACACTGCCCAATCATGGGCCAAAATCACTACAGTTGCCATGCTTGACTCCGTCAATGCTGACGCTTGGCTAATCCATCTTGTTGGGAGTTTTCCTGTTTTTCTCTGACCCTCTACCTTACCAAACAGGATACCCTTCTCTAGTGACGGGTCCCTCCTGACAATATATCCAAAGTATGATAGATGAAGTTTGGCTTCCAAGGATCTCTTTGGCTGCACTTCTTCCAAAACAGATCTATTGGTTCTTTTGGTAGCCCATGGCACTTTCAATATTCTCCTCCAACACCATAACTCAAAAGCATCAATTCTTCTACAGTCTTCCTTATTCACTGTCCAACTTTCACATGCATATAAGGTTATTGAAAATACCATGGCTTGGGTCAGGTGCACCTTAGTCCTCAGGCTGACATCTTTGCTCTTCAACAATAGAATCCTTCAATCTTGCAACTTGAGAAATAACTTTTTTTTTTCAGTTCTTTCTTCTTGAGAAATGCTGAGTGGATTCTTCCCTTTTGGTTTTCTAACTCCTTGTGTTGGCACATTTCATCATAATACTTTACTTTGTCATCTCCAGCTACCCTTTGAAATTTTCTGTTCAGCTCGTTGTCTTCATAATTTCTTTCCTTGTTTTAGCTTCTCTACTTTTAAGAGCAAGTTTCAGAGTCTTTTCTGACATCCAATATTGGTCTTTTATTTCTTTCATCTTATTAATGACCTTTTGATTTCTTCATGTATAATGTTCTTGAGGTCCTCTCAAAATTCTCATTTTTGGGCATTCATATCTAATGCAACAAATATGTTCTTGAGATGGTCTCTAAATTCAGGTAGGATATACTCAAGGTCATATGTTGGTTTTTATGGACTTGTAATTTTTTCATCTTCAGTCTGTCACTGATGTGACACTGGAGGCACTCACTCATCTTTGCCATGAAATCTGGAAGACAAGTACCTGGCCAATTGACTGGAAGCAATCTGTATTTGTGCATATTCCAAAGACAGGTGACCCAAGTCATGCAAAAGTCAATGGACAATATCACTGATGTCCCATGATATTAAAGTCAATACAAAATAAAGATAATACAAAAATGGCAGCAACCATGCATTGACAGAGAACTTTCAGAGGTTCAAGTTGGATCCAAAAGAGGACGTGAAATGAGGGATACCACTTCTGACATCAGATGGATCTTGGCTAAAGCAGAGAATATCACAAAGCTGTTTACCTGTGCTTTCTTGACTATGCAAAAGGTTTCAACTGTGTGGATCATAACAAGCTATGGACAACATTAC
>NW_006408735.1:1527021-1529494 GCF_000296735.1 Chrysochloris asiatica
CACTTAACAACAACAACAACTTAAAGTTGTAGGGTTATAGAGAGGATTAATGATCAAATTTGTTTTTTAAAAAAGATAACTCAAGCAGTATCATAAACAAAGAAATGATTATAGGAAGCCTGGAATAGATATTGGAAACCAGTTATTAAACTCTTGAAATTAGACAGATATAGGCCTTATATTCAATGTATGGTTTAAATTTAGAAGATTAGATGATTGTTAACTGTGAAAAAATCTTCTTTATATGATTTGATCAAATAGAAGGGAGCATTTGCTGCCAGGAATAACTCTATAAATGCAGTGACTAAATTATTCAGCTATTTCATGCACTATTTGTCATTCATATATGAGAAGGAAAAAAAAAACAAAAACTAAGCTATCATATGTCTGGCTCTATATGCTAGAAAAAAATGAATTTGGTATATTGGTTCCAAGATAATGAATAACAATATTCTCTTGCTTTGATACTTAAATATCTGCTGTTTTTTTTAATACACTTTCTTAGAAGTACTAATTTGAATGAGAGACACAAATCATTACAGTGTTTCAAAGAGTAAAATACATAGCAATGACTTAAAATATGATTAACACAATTTAAAATATACATTATGACTCTGTTAAGTTGATAAATAAATTAGAAAATAAAAATATTTTATGAATAAAATTTCAGTCTTGAGGGTCATCAGATTCTATGGAGAAATATCTAAACATCACAAAGATTATACAGATGTTAAATAAATTACTCAAAGCACAGTTTCCTGGTATTTAGAATATCAATTGTGAAATCAATTGAGATAATTTATTTTAATTTTTAATAAAATACTCAATGAATAATAATGGTAACAAAATTAAATATGAATTCATGATCAAAATATTAATGAAAAAGAATTATTATAAAAGGTTTTAATATTGAATCAGCCATCTACTCATGCAAGAAAATTATAAAACAACACTTAAGAAAGTGGTGTATTATATCTGTCTTACTCCAAATGTCACTTTTTGCTGTGATAATTTACAATGCATTACCAAATGACCACTAAGTATTAATGCTCTGAGTAAAGAATAAGCACATAACATAAATTCCTGTGCTTCTAGCCTTCTAAGATAGGAGTACTGTTGTGGTGCTGTAGGATAAGCACTGGACTGCTAACTGCAAGGTTGGTAGTTCAAACACACCAGGTGACTCTCAGAAATCTATTCAGGGTAACTATGAGTTGGAACTAAATCAACAACACTTAACAATATCAACAAAATAATTTAGCAAAGGGTCCCACCATGTAACATAGGTTTCCCCATGCTTACTCTTTTTTTAGCAGTATAATTTCCCCTTAGAGCCCTTTATTACGACTCATCCAGCAGTTAGACTGTAGTGACTTTGGTGATACTATAATGCTAGAAGTTATTCTGCTCTCATTTCAAACACTAGCAGGGTTACTCATGATGAACAGATTTCAACAGAGTTTCCATAGTAATACAGACTTAGAAGGGCCTGGAAGTCTTCTAAAACAATTGACTAGCAGAAACCTTATGAAAAGCAATAAAACATTGTCTAATAGAGTAACTCCTATATTATATAGGAGCTCTGGTAGCGTAGTGGTTACAAGTCGGGCTGCCAACCTCAAGGTAAGCAGTTCGAAGCTACCAGCAGTTCAGTGGGAGAAAGATGAGGCGTTCTGGTCTGTAAAGATTACAGCCTTGGAAACCTATGTAGGGTCACTATGAGTCATAACTGACTCCGTGGTATTTAACAATGACAACAATATAGTACCTGAAGATAAACCCATCAGGTTAGAAAGCAGTCAAAACACAAGGGAATAATTGTCTCCTCAAAGTAGAGTTCAACTTTATGATTAACATTATAAAGGATGGAAGGAGCTATCTTTGGGGACCTTCATTTGCTGATGGAGCATAACTCATAATGAGAAAAAACACCCTGAAAACATTTATTAATAATTAGAACGTGGAATGTATGAAGTATTAATCTAGGAAAATTGGAAATCATCAAATAGGAAATGGAATGCATAGAGATCCATATCCTAGGCATTGTGAGCTGAAAAGGATTGGCAGTGGGCATTTTGAATAAGAAAATAATATAGTCTATATAGTGATTGAAAAACTGAAGGGGAAGGGGGAACGCAGTCACTCTTAAAAGATTGTTTCGACTTTTATACTGAAGCATGACACTATCAATTATATTTATATGCCGTCAAGAAGGACCTGTTAATGCAACTGTTATTCAAAATTATGTACCAACCCTAATAGCAACAATTTTTTTTTTTTACTTAACTTCATAGTTATAAACTGATTGTCTAAAACATAGATCTTCTCTTTTGTTAAACAACTTTGTCTATTTTACTATCGCACACACCCACAAATATATACAAACATATACAAGTAATGAAGAGTAAAGATGTCAGCTTGAGGACTAAGGTGCACTTGACCCAAGCCATGGTATTTTCAATAACCTCATATG
>NW_006408735.1:1530129-1535039 GCF_000296735.1 Chrysochloris asiatica
GGGGATGCATAAGAAGTAATCTAGGGAGGGCAATACCTCTGTAGGATAAGCACTGGACTACGAACCTCAAGGTGAGCAGGTGAAGCCCAACAGCTACTTAGCTGGAGAAAGATGAGGCTTTATGCTCCCACAAAAATTTACAAACTCGGAAGCCCTAAACAGGATCACTATGAGTCATAACCGGTTTGACGGCAGCACTTAACAACAACAGAAAGAAGGGGTAATCTTGGTCGGCTTTCTTTAGGGACATTGAACAATAATAGGAGCTTATAAGAAAGAAGTTTTAAGAAAACTGAAAATTAAATTTTTGAGTAAAAGACCAGAAAATTGGCATTAAGGATATTTTCTCCCATCACAACAATGTACTTGTTCATTTTTCAAGTGCAGGAAGGGGCTGCCTTATGAGAATTTTCTTGGGAAACTTTACCTATCTACACCTATCTTACCATGTCAGAATTCTTTTTTGTTCCCCAAGCTTAAAAACATTATAAAGGAACATGAGTTGAGTCCCCCAGGATGCCAAACTGGACTGTTAACCATTTAAACTTACCTGTCTCTCAAGTGGGAGGAAGATGAAGTTTTCTGTTCCCATAAAGATTTGCAGACTTGGAAATCCTATAAGGGGGCATTATGAGTTGTAATGAACTTGGTGGTAGTGAGTATGAGTAAGGATGCCAAAGTTTACTTTTTTAATGGTGTAAATAAAAGAGTGCAGAATTCCCCTAGAAGGGTTACAGAGAGGAAAACTGTACCTTCTGAAGTGTATGGACCTAGATGGAGGATATGTTGGAAACCAATAGCTTCATGTTTTTGTATCTTTGTTTAACAAATGTTTCTATAATTTTTTAGCAATACTTTTTTTACTTATCCTTGTATACAGAAACACTTGAATGAAGATGGAAAAATTTAAATACTCTTTAAAATTAGCACCTTTAACATTGACCTTGACAGTCTCCATAATTATCTGTGTCCTTAAACTTTTCTTTGATGATGATAGTAATATTATCGTCATTTTCATATGATTAAAAAAAAATGTTTAGATAGAGAAGAGGACTTGCTCTTAGTCACACAAATAATGTCTACAGAGCTGGGGTTTGAATCTCAGTTATTCTTGATCCATAATTTGCATTCATAACCCTTTTCTTGAGGGAATAGATGAAGACAGTACTTTCATTTATTTAATGAGAGGGTTTCAAGAGAAATGTATTATTATTGGGGCTAATTGATGAATGTTTTTTGAAGGTCAAATTTTGGATTGACTTATAAGGTCAGCAGTTTGAATCCACCAATCATTCTGCAGGAGAAAGATGAGGCTTTCTGCTTCTGTAAAGATTTACAGCCTCAAAAACCCTCTTCCAGATCGCTATGAGTCAGAAACAACTCAACAACACACAGCCACCATCATATATAATATTAAAGTATAAACAATAATATACTTGACATAGTCATCATCCCTAATTGTACCTGTGTTTCTTTAATGAGGTAATCTTCTTCTTCCAAATATAGAAAACAACTGAGAATATATTTCAGTGCCCTTGGGGGAAAGATGACTCAACTTCCTTTGTTTTCTATGCTTTATATATGTTTGATAGTCACAAACTTCCTTTGCTATACATTTCACTTGTCCTGTTCATCAATACTAGCTCTCAGGCTTTTGCAAACTCACACCCTCCCATATGAGGAAATGTGTGCCAAAGACTACTTGGAACTTTTCCAATCCTGAGATTCCCAGGCTCTGGCTGCCTCTAATTCATTATCTCTAACATATCCATCAGTGACTCAAGCCAAACACAGACCAAGCCAGGGTTCTTTTTAATCTGCCAAAGAAACTTGTGAAAGAGTCAAACCAATCTAATTCTGACAAATTATCTGCAAACAAATTCGGTTTTCTTCCAAGCAAATGAGTGTCAATACTGTAATGAAGCAGAGATGACAGGATTCACAAGCTGTTTCTTCATTGAAATATATTAGTGAGAACCTTTTCCTAATCACGGTAAATGTTTTAAAAATATATTTTTCAGCATTTAGTATAGAAAACTTATTTGGATTAAATAAGAGTGACTGGGTCATAGCATTCAATACAATACGCCGTTGCATTTTGGCAATTTGCCACTGACTTTCATAAAATAAATTAAACAACAGGAAACTGTTCTCTAAAATTATTTATAAAGATCTGGAAGTTTCTACAAAGCTCCAAGGTGCAATTTCATGGCACGATAAGATACCACTGGACTGAGAACCACAAAATGAGAAGTTCAAACCCACAAGCTGCTCCATGGAAACACTAAACCCGGTCGCTATGGGTCAGAGCAACTCATCAGCACTTAACAGCTATAACTTTCAGTTACTCAAGTATGCAATTTCTTATCTGTGTTATATGGTGGTGGTAGTTATGTGCCGTGCAGTCAGAACAGACTCATAGCCACCCTGTACAGGATTTCTGAGGTTGTAAATCTTTACCGGAGCAGAAAGCCTCATCTTTCTCCCCCAGAACAGCTGGTAGTTTCAAACTGTTGACCTTGTGGTTCACAGCCCGATTTGTAACCACTACACTACCACAGCTCCTTATCTATGTTATATAGGTAATAGTAAGTCTGAAAGAAACTGACATTTTTAATAATTGATATTCCTGGATGTATCTTAAGGATAAACATTTGTATACTGTTGTGAAGCGTCATCGAGTCTATTCTGACTCATAGTGACCCTGTACAGGATTTCCGAGAAGCCTATGGTGGGCTTGGACTGCCGCCGACCTTGAGGATCGCAGTCCAGTGTTTATATTATTCGACAGCACCACACCTGAAGTCTCTCAAGTTAAGTGCTCTCTACTTGGTTCCACTTCATAGCGACCCTGTGTAGGGTTTGGGGCGTTTGAACTGCCGACCTTTTGGTTCAAATTCCATATAGGGTTGTTGTTAAGTGCCATCGAGTCAGTTCGGACTCATGACAACCTTGTATAGTGTTTCTGGGGAGCAACTGGTGGATTTACACTGCCAACCTTGCTGCTCAAACTGACATTGCAGTCGAGTGTTTATCCGACAATGCCACACCAGGAGAAGCACACACACACACACACACACACACACACTTGACAGCGAGTCAAAAATTATCTGCATTCTGGTTATTCGGTTACATTAAAGCACCCATCCACATTCAAGGCTAATGACAACATTGAACGTGCACGTGAAACGATTCTGTCAAATTAACCAATGAGTGACAGTGAATTATGTGACAAATCATTTGAAAATCAGTCATGGCTCTGCCTATGAAATAATCCACCACAGACTCGGGTTTTGTAGTTTGTGTAAGATGGTTACTGAAACAACTCACAGAAGAGCATAAACATAAGCATTTAGACATTTGCAAACAAAATTTGAACTGATACTTGAAGGAAGTAAAAAAGTTTCTTAAAAAAATATTGTTACTGGTAAGCAGACATGGATTCATCATTATAAGCCTGAAAGAAAATGACCAAGTATAGCATGGAAACATTCTCAATTGCTGACCAAGAAAAGGTTCAAAACTCAGTAATTAGCTGGAAAACTGATGTTTACAGTTTTCTGGGATATTCAAGGGCCCGTAGTGGGGACGCTATCCAGAAAAAGCTCAACAATCAACAGTGTTCATTACAATGAGATGCTCACTGAAAAGCTGAAGCCTAAACATTGGATTCACAGCAGAGGGCTGCTATCCAAGAGCATTGTGATCTTGTATGACAATGCATGTCCACACACCTTTGCACACCCATTGGCACTGCAAAAACTTCATTTAGAAGGGCTTAAAGCATCTTCCCTAAAGTCCTGATCATACACCATTGGACTTTCATCTGTTTGCTCACCTGAAAATAGCCCTTCAAGGACAAAGTTTCATCTCTGATGAAGAATTGAAGACAGGAATGCATTCATGGGTCACAGCTCAACCTAAAACATTTTTTAAGGAAATATGAAAGCTCGCTGACAGATGGACAAAGTGTATTGAAAAGCAAGGAGATTGTGTCAAAAATGATATATTTGTCTTTTCTAAAAGTTGATTAAACTACATTATCTGCCAGAATGTAGATAATTTTTGACTCACTCTCATGTGTGTTTGTGTGTGAGTGCACATGGTGGGTCAATATGATGAGTACTGGACTGCAAGCCACAATGTCCACAGTTCAAGCTCATCAGTCACTCCTCAGAGAAAGATGAGGCTTTTTGCTCTTACAAAGATTTAAAGACTTGGAAAACCTATAAGGCTCACTAGGAGTTGGAGCCGACTCAACTGTACTTAACAACAATAATATATATCATGAGCCCAGGTGATTTAAACACAGTGGAAGAAGAGGAAGAGGTAATTAATCTAAGATGTGTAATCCACTGGGCTAAGTAGTTTCATATATTTTCACTAATTAGACCACAAAACTACTCTCTAAAATAACTATCTATATGTATACATATTGTAGATGGTGAATCTTGTGTTTCTAGGTATATAAACGCAGAAATTAGCAAAGAGACATGATTATATTTTCTAGTTTGAGTTAGCTACCAACCAATGGAATACTATATTAAAAATACTGATATGATTAATTATTTAGAAAATGTATTTAGTTGTTAACATATTTTATTTCCCCTGTTAAGCTGTACACCACTTTGGGAATGAGACAGTACCTACATTTCTAACCTTCTTATCAGTTAACATACTTAATACTTAGAAGCAGTTCTTTGAATTTAAACTGAGAATTAAAATAAATAAGTGTACTTAAAGATTAATACATTTTAATAATATTAAGTCACTATGTTTTATAACATATTGTTTTATAAAAGGAGCTCTGGTAGCATTGTTGTTGTTGTTGTCAGGTGCCATCGAGTCGGAACCGACTCATAGCGACCCCATGCACAGCAGAACGAAACAATGTTCGATCCTGGGCCAAC
>NW_006408735.1:1536454-1539809 GCF_000296735.1 Chrysochloris asiatica
GAACCGACTCGACGGCACTTAACAACAACAACAACATGTTTTATAAGGAGCCCTGGCAGCATAGTGGATTATGAACTGGGCTGCTAATTGCAAGGTCAGAAGTCCTAATCTACCAGTCACTCCTCAGAAGAAGAGGCTTTTTGTTCCCATGAAGACTTGTACCCTTGGAAACCCTATATAGAGTCATTATGAATCAGAACTGACTTGGTGGCACATAACTACCACCACCACCACCACCACCACCACCACCACCACCATCACCACTACAACTAACATCATGATGTTTTATTATAATTAACCACTTAAATAACATATCTTAAACTGAATTTATTTTGTCTTTCTTATTTCTGCTGTCTAAAATGTATTCTTTACCAATATTTTTAATATATCAACAATGTTCATTGTCTATCTGGTTTTTAGACTAGAAATTTGTTGATTTTAAACTCACTTCTTTTGTTCCAATGCTACATTTAAGCAGTCATCAAATTCTAAAGAGTCTGCCCTATTTATAGCTCCCATATCTGTATAAGGAGCTCTGGTAGCGTAGTGGTTACGAATCGGGCTGCGAACCTTAAAGTCAGTGGTTCGAAACTACCAGCCGCTCTGCGAGAGAAAGATGAGGCTTTCTACTCCCGTAAAGATTTACACCCTCGGAAACCCTGTACAGGGTCACTATGGGTCGGACCCGACTCGAAGGCACTTAACAACAACAACAACATATCTGTTTTATATTCTCACTCTCACCAGTTAAGATGTTTTCAACATTTACTTGTTGATAAGGACTCAGATAATTGCAATGATATATATATTCAGGGAAAACTAACTCCAGAAAATGAAAAATAACTCTGAAAAGTAAAAAAAAAAAAGAATAATTGATAATTCAGAAACAATAAATCAAATAGTCTATCATTTGATTCTGCATTTATTTAACTTAGATGACATTCTAGCCTTTATTTTTCAAACTACTATTCTAGTCCTTTTCTTTATTTGTGGTGGGGAAATTGTCTCTCATTTCATTTGGCACTCCAGGGGAAGCCAATGGTCATTTCTCTGCTTATCATTTGTTGGCATTGCTAAGAGATTGATCCAAACACAGGACTGACTCTGAGGATCAGTGTCAGATTATCCAGTAAGTAAGATAAACATGGGCTTACTTGGGTTTACTTATTAATCTGTAGTGAAAATTTTCATCTTTTTTTTTTTTTTCACTACATTAAAGATTCTTCTAGGTAAGCACGGCTGGTCTCCTCCAACCCTGTAGTACCTTACCACAGAATTGAAGTCTCTTTTCAAGTTTAATAGGGAGGGAGGACACAGAAAAGCAAGGCTGCTCTTGCAACTCATGTTGTTCCTACTCATGTTGTTGTCAGGTGCCATCGAGTCGGAAGCGACTCATAGCGACCTGATGCACAGCTGAACAAAACAATGTCCGATCCTGGGCCAACCTCACTACCGCTAGCAAACCTATATAGGGTTTCCAAGGAGTGATTATTGGGTTTTAGACATGGACTAACTTGTATTTACTTACTAATATGCAGGTTAAAAATTGTACTTGTTGTGTTGTTGTTAAGTGCCATTGAGTCATTTCCAAACCGTAGTGACACGGTATAGGGTTTCCTAGGAGTTACTGATGAGCTTAAATCACGAACCTTGCAGATCAAACCGACTTTACAGTCCAGCTCAATAACCCATAGAGCCACACCAGGACTACTGGATATGGTAAAATTTTACCTGGGTATGGTGAAATCCATGTAGAATTGTTCACTACAAAATATTAAGTAAGCACAAGTAAACCTGTGCTTACCTTGTTTATTTCCTAATCTACACTTGAAGAGGAAGTATAGCCTTTCTTTAATTTTTGTATCTCTTGTTTCTAAACTGCTAAATATCTCTTATACTTTTAAAAAAAACTTTATCCTTTATTTCCTATCTGGAATATTTTAAGATTATTAGCTTTGCTCTCACCTCTAATGTCCTGAAAGGTCTCTTCAACTGTCATAAACACTTCTGCTTTTTTGTTTCCTAAAGAATATTTCAAAACTATCAACCAAGTCATAAAATACTGTTCTGCTTAAAAATGCCCTTCCTGTTCAGTTGCTCTGAGAAAGCATAAAACCAAAAGTATCTTTTGTTTTTTCTAGAATGCAAATGCTTTACAGTTAACCCCAACTCACTGTTCTTCCCTCAACTCTACATGATAATCTACCCGGAAGGATAAGCACTAGACTGCCAATTGCAAGGTTAGCTGTTTAAATCCACCAGACACTCCTCGGAAACCTTATACAGGTTATCTATGGGTCAGAACAGACTTAACAGCATTGAATAAAACAACTCTACCTGAAATGTTTGTTGTGCTTCTATACTCAAGCAAATCTCACTCATGATACTTCATCTCATTCAAACATCAGTGTCTCCATGAGGTCTTTTTAAACCTCTGTTAAAAACTATGCATCCTTTTTATCTTCATTCCCATAGCGTATTTCACAAAGCTCTGTGCTTGAACTTAACAAAATTTAGTTTTTAGTTTATTCATTTGTATAAGACATTCATCTTCACAGGAGAAAGAGCAATACCTTTTTTTTCCATTTGTGTATATAACACAGTACAGGATATATGATACATGTTCAACAATATATTTAGATAGATCCATACATGTATATTTATGAATATGTATAATTAGAGATATGCACACTGACGGATACATTTGGATACCTAAAAACATACTACCTTTATTCACATGGATAAACATTAAACTACAGAATTTTAATCTACGTTAGTAGGGTAGTATGATCAGTTAAAGAAAAAGAGGAGGCTTTGACTGTAGATGCAGCCCACAGGAGACCATGTCTGGGAACAGCATCTGCCACCAGACAGGGAGCCAACCCTACTCCCACCCATTTACCCAGTGATCCTCCGAGACATTGTGCAACTGCCACCCAGGGATTATAGCACCACTCCTGGTGTCATACTCTTCAGCACCACCCTCGGAGGTACCAGTACGGGAAAGTCCTCATGGAGTGTTGGAAGTCGCCAGTGGCCAAAACACCAACCCAGGAACTGCCCACCATTCCAAGGATCACCAGCCCTGGCATTGAGAAGTCTCTATGGAAGCCAGGCAGAACCACACAGTACAGAAAATGAACCTGCAGGTGGTAAAGAGTCAGTGTGACATGGACTTTTATTATTATTATTATTGAAGCATGTAGGATGCTTTATTTTGAGTTATGTGATAGTTTACATGGGAGAACATTGGCTTCACATTGATCCCATTGTATATCACTTGATGATCCCAGGTACCTTCGCTCCTGGGCTGCAAAATCAATCAATCTCCTCCTTTATCCCCATTTCCTTTTGT
>NW_006408735.1:1540769-1542942 GCF_000296735.1 Chrysochloris asiatica
GAATTGCTGGGTCATATGGTATTTATATTTCCAACCTTCTGAGGAAGCACCATATTGTTTTCAAGAGAGTTGGACCATTTTGCAATCCCACCTACAATGTAGGAGGGTCCCAGTCGTTCTGCATCCTCACCAGCATTTGTTGTCCTCTGAGATCTCATTGTTATTTTTATGTTCATTTATCTGATGGCTAGTGATCTTGAACATTTCTTCATGTGTTTGTTGGCTGCCCAGATCTCCTCCTTGGTGAGGTGTCTGTTCATGTCCTGTACCCAGTTTTTAATTGGGTTATTTGTTTTTTTCTTATAGAGGTGTTGTAGTTTCCTATATATTTTAGAAATTAGTTCCTTACCTGATGTGTCATTACAAAATATTTTTTCCTGTTCTGTGGGTTCCCTTTTTACTCTTTCAGTGAAGTCTTTTGATGCACATAAGTTTTGAATTTAGTAGTGACATGGGCATTTAAAGGACCAGTCATAGGAGTGAACAATGTCTCTGGACCCTTCACGCCCTTCTTGGGAGAAGAATCAAACCATTTAGGTCCTGTGAACATCATCACCCTAGGCAGGCATTATCAGCTACCCTGGTCTTCTCCTCCCTCACTCAGGGCACCTGCTTTCATTCCCCTTAGGGAGCACCAACAGATACCACCATGTGCCCAAGGGGAGTGACTCCCGAGCACACCAATGCAGTCAAGGGGCCAGAGTGGACAGGAAGGAGCCCCTCTAAATGACGGTCTTGTTCCTTTATCCCCATCCTCTGGGGGTGCCCTTTTCTTAGGTTGATGTTCAGTGTGAAAGATTTCTAACCCTCCTTCACCCAGGGAGGAAATAAAAACTGCTTTCACCCTGGGAAAAAAGAAAAAGAAAAACAGGTTTCTAATCTACCTCATAAAGAGTATTTGTGTCTGAGTCTATGCTCAAAGAAGTTTAGAGAGTTATTTGCAACATATATTACATGACTTTTTCCATTAAATATAAATATTCATTTACTAAAGCTGTCTTGCTCACATAATACAATGTATGAACTTCAAAATTAAAGTTACAGGTATATTCACAAAAATTGATTACATGAAAATTTCTGGTTAAAATATTTGATCTATAGATAATCTATTATATTGAGTCTTTTATTGTCAATAATTTTATAATTATCTAACTACTAGTTGCTTTTGGTGTGCTACTCTATCACATAATGAAATGGTCATGAGACCTCATTATCAAACCAACTGTTTTCAATCATTACAGTAGTGTTCTTACTAAGATGTACTATGAAAATGACTGAATTGTTATTTTCTTGAAAATGCTTCTTAAATATTTTAAATCCTTTAGAATGGTAAACTTTTTGTGCAGTAAAAATAGTATTTTAAGCTAATGAAAGCAAATTGGAATTAAACTGATAAATGTATTGGGTTATTTTTATACAAATTATATTAATACAAACATTATTTCTGTTTAACAGGAGAAAAATATGACAATAGCATAATTAAAATCACTGAGAATCTAGCCAAGACCAACTGTGAGACAAATAACTTTTTGAAGAAATTCAGGTTTCTCTGACTATTCAAAAATATAGTGTTCCTATAAACATGTCTTAAACGTAAATGGTGTAAAATACAGAAGCAGTTATGTTTCATTCATATGGGGAAAAAATATTGAGCATTCCCAGACCCAAACAATAATCTACCACATAATACATAAAACCTAAAATTACATTAATATATGTTATTGTTGTTAAGTGCCATTGAATCAATTGTGACTCATAGCAACCCTGTATAGGATTTCCAAGGAGTGACTGACTGGTGGGTTTGAACCACTTACCTTGAGGTTCAAACCAACCTTAAGATTAAGTTATTTTCATACAGCACCACATTAGGACTCCATATGTTCTTGTGTTATTGTTAAATACTGTCAAGTCCAATCCAACTCATAGTGAACATGTATAGGGTTTCCAAGGATCGATTGGTAAGTTTGAACCACTGACCTTTCAGTTCAAGCCTACCTTATGGTTGAGTGCTTAACCTATATTGTCACACCAGGATTCTAAGACTCCCTATATTATTCATAAATTAAGGATTGCAGGAAGACTCACTAACAGCCTACAATATGCAGATGATACAACCTTGCTTGCTGAAAGTGAAGAGGACTTAAAACATTTACTGATGAAGATCAAAGTGTAC
>NW_006408735.1:1546711-1550465 GCF_000296735.1 Chrysochloris asiatica
TCCTTTTTAGTCTGCCTGTCCAACTCCATAATCCCTGTTCAGGCCTTTTTGCTAGTGATAAAAAGTTCTGGGCCGGCTGTGGCAGTTTTGCACTGCTGTTTGGTTTTAAGTGCATGCATAGTAAAACCTGCCGAGGGTGGGGTGTCCACTCACTCAAGCACCCACTCTAGTCACCAGAATGGAAGTGTGCAGACAGCAAGAGACCAATGAACAGATACAAAAGTAAAGAGTGATCACACATTTTTCTCTGCCATTCAGGCATCCATGGCTGCTCTGATCCTTCCCCCTCTTGGTCTCCCTCAAGATGGTAGCTCTGGTTGCAGCTGAGTGTCTTGAATTAGAAAACAATGGATTTCTTGCTTCTGCTACAATTCTTCTAGCTGTAAGCCTTCCGGACTTTCTAACTATTCCTTTATAGGTGGTTCAGAGTTCTCACACCATCTTCTGAGCCTGTTTGGTCTGGTATTCTATGTTGTTGCTGATGGAGCTCCTCACTGCACTTCTATGGTATCTGCCATCTTGTTTGTTCTCTGTCATTGTATTTTAAATAGCCTCATATGCATGTGAAAGTTGGAAAATGAATATAGAAGACTGTAGAAGAGAATAATTGATGCATTTCAGTTACACTGTTGGCAAAGAATCTTTAAAATACAATGGACTGACATAACAAACAAATCTCTCTTGGAAAAAATACATCAGAAATGCTCCTTAGTAGTGAGGATGCCTAGACTTCAACTAAGTATTTTGGACATGTTACGAAGAGGGACCAGTCTTTGTAGAATGACATCATGCTTGGTAAAGTGGAGGGGCTGCCTAAAACGAGGAAGAACCTCAGTGAGTAACAGAAACAACAAGCTCAAACATAACAATTGTGAACATGGCATAGGATTTGGCAGTAGTATGTTCTATTGTGCATATGGTAGCTGTGAGTTGGAACTAACTCAATGGCAACTAAGAACAATAGTATGAAACCAATATTATTATTATTATTTTGAATGGTATTTTAGATATTGAGAAGTAACTCAATCCTATATGTATTGATATATAACTGCAAGTATAGTTTCTGTTTACGGAGCAAATACTGTATCAAACATTCTGAGTCTATAGACTACACAACACATGTACTCACAAATACATCTGTGTGTATTTTTGAGGACAGGTTGATATGTCTTTCACTCTGTCAATGAAAAATTATGATTAGATTACAAAATGTTTAAAATTACATGAAATCATTTAGTCATATTTATTGAAATTATCTACAGATTTTGTATGAATATTTATTAGATGGTATTCAAAGCACTGATATAAATGTTGAAGATAAAAAGAAGTTTAAGTTGCACTGAAATCACTGGTGAAAAGCAAGGTTCCATGACTTGACAGAATACTGACTTAGATATTCCAACAAAAAAATGCACCATTGTAAGTGCTCATTCAACTGTGCAAAGAATATTTGTAAGACAATTCCCTGGCCAGTCAACTGAAAGAGATCTATATTTGCATGCATTCCACAGAAATGTGATTTTAAAGACCATGCAAACTATCAAACTTTATTACTAATATCACACACAAGTAAATTTTTTTCTCAAAATAATACAAAAATAGTTAAACCATTGGTCTCTCCATGAATGGAAGAAAAAAAAGAATGATGAAAATTGAAGATGCTTGAATTCAATTGGTCTCATGGATTAATGTACCTCATGACCATCAGTTTCTATGACTCTAAGACCAGAAGAACTAAATGGTGTCTGGCTACTACTGCCTACAATGCTAAAATGGATCACATTGGAAGGTCGCAGATAGAGTATGAGACAGTATGGAGCAAAAGTCAAAATTATAAAAAAAGAAAGAAAAAAGAAAAAGAAGGCTTACTGTTGAGACAGAGATTGGAGGAAACTGAGACTAAGACTATCAATCACCCTTCAGGTTGAGAATGGAACTCACCACCATGGCCCAATTATCAACCAAGTGGTATAGATAAAATGGTTAACTGTTCAAGATCAAACAGGCAATATTTACCTGAGGACAAAGTTAAAAAATGTTGGGAAGAAGGGTGTAATGAACCATAGAGAAAAAGTGGATTAATTGTTGCTACATAGAGGAGATCACAATCATTGAAATGAATCAAAGAGTATGATTTGTTAAATGTAAAACTGATGATCTGCTCTGTAAACTTACACTCAATTCACATGCAAAAAAAAGGTTTTTTTGTTTTGTTTTTTTTTTAAATGACTGCAGCAGTACACTGACAGGGAAAGCCACAATATTCAAGCTGGATTCAAAGAGGATTTAGGTATATCATTGCTGAATTCTGACAAATCTTGGCCTTAAGTATATAATAAATACCATATGTTTACCTGTTTTTTATTGAGTATACAAAGGTATTAAATTGTGTAGAACATAACACAATATAGATAGCATTATGAAGCTTGGGAATTCCAGAAAACTTCATTGTGCTCATGTACTTTTACAGAGATCAAAAGTAGTCATTCAAGAAAAATAAGAGGATGCTTACTGTTATTAGGTGCTGTCCAGTCAGTTCCAACTCACAGCTATGCTATGCATGACAGAACAAAACACTGTCTAGTCCTGTGATATCCTCACAATCATTACTATGCTTGAGCCCATTTCTGTTGCCTCTGAGCCAATTCATCTCATTGACCCTTCACTTTACCAAGCATACTGTCCTCCAGAGACTGGTCCCTCCTGATAATATGTCCTAAGTATGAGAAATGAAGTATCATTATCCTAGTTTCTAAGGAGCATCCTGGTTAAATAGATAATACTATATGTATGTTTTTAAAAGTGTTGAAGAGCAAAGATGACAGCTTGAGAACTCAGGTGCACTTGACCCAGGCCATGGTATTTTCAGTGATCTCATATGTATGTGAAAGCTGGACCATGATTAAGGAAGACCATGGAAGAACTGATGCACTTGAGTTATGGTGTTGGAGTAGAATATTGAAAATACCATGGGCTACTAAAAGAACCAACAGATCTGTGTTGGAAGAAGTGCAGCCAGAGTGCTCCTTGGAGTCCAGGATGGCCAGCCTTTGTCTCTTATACTTCAGATATATTGTCAGGAGGGGCCAGTCACTGGAGAAGGATATCATGTTTGGTAAGGTGGAGGGTCAGAGACAAAAGACCCCAGCAAGATGAATTGGAAAAGTGGCAGCATCAATGGGCTCAAGTGTGGCAACAATTCTAAGGTTGGCCCAGGACAGGGCAGTGTTTTGTTCTGTTGTACATAGGATCACTATGAGTTGGTACCAATTCGATGGCACCTAACAACAATAAGTATGTTTACCTGTGTTTTATTGCATATGCAAAGGTATTAGGTTATGTATTGGATTGGGTATATCTGTTGCAATTTTTTTTTAAGTTTAAAAAAAATTTTTATCTTGAGGGCTGGTGCACCTAACCCAAGCTATGGTATTTTCAATCTCATCTTATACTTGCAAAAGATGGTTAATAATTTAAAAAAAATCAAGAATCATTGATACGCTTGGATTATAATGTTGGCAAAGACTTTGAATATACCATGTATTGCTAAAACAGTAGACTAATCTGTCTTTGAGGAAGAATAGCCAGAATTCTACTTAGGAAAGAAGATGATCAAATCCCATTCTATGTAATTTGCACATCTTATTAGGAGAGACCTATATCTGACAATGTTTCTCTGCTATGCATAGAGTTTTCAGTGACTAGCGATTCCGAAGTAGTTTGTCACTCTTTCTTCCTAGTCTGTCTTTGTTTT
>NW_006408735.1:1551828-1561455 GCF_000296735.1 Chrysochloris asiatica
ACAATGAGTTCAAACATAGCAAAGACTGGAATGAGTGGACTGGACCAGGGAATATTATTCTGGAACCAACTCAAGGGCACCCAATAGCAACATCAATAAAAATATGTACGAATTAATTTCTTCACTATACATGTTAATCATTTACTTGTAGAGAAAAAATATATAAAATATGAAAATTTGTAACCATTATAGTTACTTGTTATTCAGTTCATTCTGAGTTATGATGACTCCAGTAGAATACACTATTGGGACACCAAGTAAGTGTTATATTACATCACCATGTATTTTGCTTTGGTTTTGATCATATGAAAACACAAAATTACACATGCATGCAACTCTTAAAGAAAACACCTGAGAGTTATTAGTTCTAGATTCCAATATATCCTTCCATAGATAATTATTTAAAGTTAATTCAGAATAGATTCTTACTTTTGTTTATAAATAGAGAGACAGACCTCACTTTTGTTTTTCCCATCCCTTGTTCATTACATACTAATTCATTCTGAATTCCATTTAATATGTTCCTCTTGATAATTTGTCTTTATGCTTTTCCTAAAACCAGAAATGAACATGAGGCTTCATTCAGTATGCTCCATTTCAACCAGTGACAAAACCCTGAAATATGCTTATTTTGTTACATTTTGTTCCATTCTTCTCAAATTATCAGAAAATTCAATAAGGTACATTTCATAACAAAATGTCTTGAAAAAGCATAAATTCCATAGAGAGCAGAAACATGTGTTATAGTCAATATCTGATTTATATTGAACACCTGCAGACTAGAGCCTTTTGTTTGTTTTTCATTTGAAAATGGCAGAAAACAGCACTGAGCATCATCATTGTGGCTTATTTTACTTGTTTGCATTGAACCTGCTAGGGAATTATGATGACATACCTTGCTACTTTGGAATTATATTCATTATCCATTTACAAACACTTGGCAGGTAACACCTTTAAAAAGGACAAATTTATTTAAAAAAAAAAAATAGCTTACAAATTAGCTTGTATTTTTGCTTTGTAACATATTATAAAATAGCTCAAGGTGTTGTCCTAGCTTACTTAACTGGGAGAATTCTGGCTAACACAAAATTTCAGCTGTGTAAGCCACTGTTAAGTGATGACTCTAATGAGATGAGATGTATTGTGAAAGGGCCAAGTATTTAGGTTTGAGAATGGCCGCTCTATTTAAAAAAGAAACTACATTGGTCAACTGTCAGAAAGCATTGGTTACCTCAATCCAATGACTTCATCTTGTAGAATTCTGCCAAAAACCTGTCTGAGTTCTATCCAACCTCTTAATTTTAGCCTAAGCAAAATACTTTGTTGGTGTTGTTATTAAGTGCCATTGAGTCAGTTCCAACTCACAGCAACCCTCTACAGGGTTTCCAAAGAGTGGCTGGTGAGTTTGAGCCACATAGCTTGTGGTTCAAATTGACCTTGTGATTTAGTTCTTATCCTATAGCACCACACCAAGACACCAAGCAAAAGACCTAGCTAGCCTGTTTGGGTAAGCTGAATACCAAACACAGAATACAAAACAAAGAAATAAACCCCTTGCCATTGAATTGATTACAACTCACAACTACCCTGTAGGATACAGTAGAAGGTTTCCAAGCTGTAAATATTTACAGAAGCAGACTGCCACCACCTTCCCCATCAACCTTGAGAATCACCAACCTTTCAGTTAGCAACTAGGTGCTTAACCACTACACCTCTAGTACTCTTCCCTCCCAAAATCCATATCAAATTTCATAGAACCTATGAATGTTACCTTTATGCAAAACACACTTTGCAGATGCGATTAAATTAAGGATTGCAAACAAGAATATTTTGCATCATCAGAGTCAATCAATATATGATGACAAAGATCCTTATAATAAAAGCATAAAGTTGAAAGAAAGAAATGTGATGATGGAAGAAGAGATTGGAGTACTACTCTTTAAAATGGAGGAAAGGGTCACGAGCCAAGGAAAACAGGTAGCTACTAGAAGCCAAAAAAACACAATGAAATAGACTCTCCTCCATCAACTTGGATTATTAGAAAAATAATACAGTATTAAGATCAGATGATTCATTGACAACTGTAGTGATAAAGAGGACTTGAAGCCTTTCAGTATGGATTTGTTGTTGTTGTTAAGTGTTGTTGAGTCAGTTTTGACTTATAGCAACCCTGTATAGGGTTTCCAAAGAGAAGCTAGTGGGTTTGAACCACCAACCTTGTAGTTAGCAGTCCAGTGCCTATTTTATAACACCACATCAGGACTGCAGGGTTTTTGGTTTTTTTTCATAGCTCAAAATAAAGAAGGCATATATATATATTTTTTTTACCAGTGACTTATTCTTTGCCAATGACTTCAATGCACCTTGGACTTCTTCTTTCAGGATCATTGGCTTTTGATCATATGTTACCTCTTGAAATGTTTGAACATCAATAATTAATTTTTGTACAGTAACTTTGTGTATTACTTCCATCTTCTTTGGATACTTTCTACATCATTCAATAATCTGCCAATAGAATTCTCCAATCCACAAGTTGAGCCTTGAATTTTTTCTTCAGTTCCCTCAGTTTGAGAAATGCTGAGCATTTTTTTCCCTTTTGGTTTTCTAACTCCAGGTGTTTGCACATTTTGTTGTAATATTTGATTTTTTATTCTTGAGCTAACCTTAGAAATTTTCTGTTCAGTTCTTGTACCTCCATACTTCTTCCATTAACTTTAGCATCTCTACTTTGGAGAGCAAGTTTCAGAGACTCTTCTGACATCCATTTTGATCTTTTCCTTCTTTCTTGTTTTCTTAATGACCTTTTGCTTTCTTCTTGCATGATGGGTTTTTTTTTGTTGTTGTTGTTGTTCTTCTTCTTTTTTTAACACAAATATTTTATTTCCTTAACTTTTATCATTTTTACAAAATAAAACAACAATAAATAGAGAATTTCAAAAACAGCCAAGAGTTTATAGACTCTCTGCTCCGGTTTTCATACAAATCACAGATCTCATAAAACTGGTGTTCATGTAAATACTAAACACAGTCTGGTGGCCCTCCTGGTAATGTGCATTTAGGTGATTTGTTTTGGAGCTACTGGAGTCTAATTTTGAAATAAGCACCAGTCACATTTTTGAGAACCAATTTGGTTTGTCCAACAATGTAAACACTTTGCTGTGTGACATTTTCTTTTCTTTTAAAACACTGAGATCAAACTTGGAATGTAAATCTGTTTGAATTTGAACCAAATTATTTGAGATCCCAATTACCCTGAAAACATTTGTAGGGAATAATAAATACTAGTCCTACATCACATAATGTCTAAGGCAACTACTATATTTCTAAGGAAGACAGCATTCCATTCAGAGCCTGACCAGAGTATGAAGTATGCATAGTTTTGAGTGCTTTCTAATTTGATTATGGTTCCCTCAAATAAGGCTATATTACTGGAACAAAAGCTTTATGCTTGTACCAAACAAGCTCTCTGCTTTATAGATTCATTTGTATAGAGCAAAACTCCTTGCTCTGGATCCTGGGTAACCACTAAGAAATTGAGAAACCATGATTTCTGGGTTCTGAGGAAGCAGCACATTTAATTTCACAGATCATCTGGGAGCAGGCAGAAACACAGCTGTAAATTGGTAGTGGTACTCAATCACCACTTGTTCCAGATACGTATTTTGCTTAAATTAGGGAAGAATGGTCCAGTTTGCAATATTAATAGTTGCCAGTCTCTCTCATATATATTTTGATGAAAAACCATTGCCTGGTTAGCAATGAGTTATAATGCTGGTCTCAAATTCTGATCAAATCTCTCAGTATTCAATTAAAAACAAAACAATCCAGCCAATAGAAGTTAAAAAGTGCACAATTAAACTTGAGCATGATTTATACTATATACACACATCACAGATATGGTTTTGAGAGCATGAAACACTTACAATGAAACAAAATGTCCTGTATGCTATTCCAATTTTCATGAAAAGAAAGCTGACATATGTAATTTTCATCTAAAGATATGGAAAAGGAAGCAAGATGGCAAAGCTGAGAGAAACAGATGCTACCCAAAGGGCAGCAGTGGAATTAGGTTGTTTTGGTTCCTGTACCAGCAACTCCCACACTCGGCCCATATCCAGTTCCTGCTAGATTACACGGTTTTCCTTGCAGTCAAGACTTGAACTATGGACCCTACTCCTCCATCCGTAAGTGCCTTTTCATGCCACTGCCATAGCATAGCACTGCTATTGTCAGAGGGGCTCTCAAAGCCTTTATAAACATACTTCATAACGAGGTCCACACCATTCTTGTCCAGAGACTGAACTACCTTTTTAATATCATTATCTTTAAAAGAGATGAACCTCATCAAGACAATACTGCCTGCCCGATCCTTCACGGCCTGACTCTTTGTGTTGATAGGGAGGTGTTTCAGAGCTGTTTGGAGAGCAGCTGCCATGTTTCCTTGTCTCAGGTAGGAGTCCACCTCACCCGCATTGGGCCCAGCCTGGTCCTCATCTCCATCCTCCTCCACGAACTTGTTCTTGTGGTATTCACCCATGTCCACCTTCCAGAACTGCGCAGATGACACCGTGTTCTTCTACATCCTGGATCCCGAGCAGTGGCAAAGTCCTCCTCTCCATGTTACCTCTACTAAAGCAATCCCAACCCAGCAGAAACCTGCAGGCTGGTGCCTCCACTTCCCTCTTCCGCTCTCTTGTATGATGTTCTTAATGTCATCCTACACTCTTCTGGTCTTTGGACTTTAGTGTCTAATGCATCAAATCTGCTCTTCAGATAATCTCTAAATTAAGGTGGGATGTATTCAAGGTCATATTTTGGCTATTGTGGACTTGTTTTAATATTCAGCTTCAGCCTGAACTTACATATGAGCAATTGATGTTCTGTTCCACATTCTGCCCCTGGTCTTGTTTTGGGATGATAATATGGAGCATTCCCACTGTCTCTTTCCTCAGATATAGTCATTTTGATTTCTGTGTATTCCATCTGGTGAAGTCCATGTGAATACTCATCGTTTAAAAAAGGTATTTGTAATGAACAGATCACTGGCCTTGAAAAATTCTATCATGTGATTTCCAGCATAATTTCTATTATCAAGAACATATTTTCAAACTACTGATCCTTCCTCTTTGTTTCCAAGACTAGACATGACCTTTGATCTTCATCAGAAAGAACTTTGAGTCCTCTTCACTTTCAGAAAGCAAGGTTGTATCATCTGCATATCACAGGTTGTTAATGAGTCTTCCTCAAATGTGGATGCCATGCTTTTCTTAATATAACCCAGCTTTTCATATTATTTGCTCAGCAATCAGATTGAATAAGTATGATGAAAGAATACAACATTGGTGCACACATGTCCTAATTTTAAACCATTCAGTGTTCCTTTGTTCTGTTCGAACAACTGCCTGGTCTAAGTACAGATTCCTCATAAGCACAATTAAGTGTTCCTGAATGCTCATACTACACAATGTTGTCCATAGCTTATCATGATCCACACAATGGAAATCATTTGCATAGTCATTAAAGGAAAGGTAAACATCTTTCTTGTATTCTCTGCTTTCTCCCAAGATCCATCTGACGTCAGCAATGATATTCCTCATTCCACGTCCTCTTCTGAATCTGGCTTGAACCTCTGGAAGTTTTTTGTCATGTCTTGGACCAATAAACAACATTTATATCAATGGAGAAAAGATTGAAGTTGTCAAGGACTTCATTCTTTTTGGCTCAACCATCAACATTCATGGAAGCAGCAATAAAGAAATCAAACAACGTATTGCATTAGGCAAATCTGCTGCATAAGACATCTTGAAAGTGTTGAAGAGCAAAGTTGTCAGTTTGAAGACTAAGGTGCACCTGACCCAAGCAATTGTATTTTTAATAATCTCATGTACATGCAAAAGTTGGACAGTGAATAAGGAAGACTGTAGGAGAATTGATGTTTTTGAGTTGTAGTGTTAGAGGAGACTATTTAAAGTACCATGGGCTGCCAAAAGAACAAACAAATCTGTGTTGAAAGAAGTGCAGACAGAGTGCTCCTTGGAAGCCAGGATGGCCAAACTTCATATCTCATACTACAGACATATTATCAGGAGGGACAGTCACTGGAGAAGGATATTATGTCTGGTAAGGTGAAATGTCAGGGAGAAAGAGGAAGACAGCCAACAAGATGGATTGGCAAAGTGGCAGCATCAATGCGCTCAAGCATGGCAACAATAGTGAGTTTGATCCAGGACCAGGCAGTGTTTGGTTCCGTCGTACACAGGGTCTCTATGAGTCAGTATCAGTTAGATGACACCTAACAACAACAGCAACAATGTCTCTCATAGAGATTTTCAGGAGCTAGGTCCTGTTACCCTATCTTAGATGGAAGTAAAAATTTCACATAGATTTTTTTAATTTTCATAGTATAGAATATATTTATTAGCTCACCCATTCTATACTTGCCATTTTCTGGCCTTTTAAAAATATTTATTCTGTAAATTAAGAAACAAACATGTTATATATGTCATTTTAACTGTGTCCCTTGTTTAACTGTGTTTTTATCTGTGTCCCTTGTTAAGTGCCATTGACTCATAGTGTTGGTTCTGACTCATAGTGACCTTATGTACAACAGAACGAAATACTGCCTGGTTCTGCACCATCTTCACAATTACTACTATGCTTGAGTCCATTGTTGCTGCTCTTGTGCCAATCCATTTCAGTGTGGGTCTCCCTCTTTTTCACTGTCCCTCCACTCCTGACAACATCCAAAGTAAGAGAGATGAAGTTGAAGTTGGGCTATCCTGGCTTCTAAGGAGCATTCTAGTGGTACATCTTCCAACACAGACTGGCTTGTTCTTCTGGCAATCCATGGTACTTTCAATATTCTTCTTCAGCTCAAATGCATCAAGTCTGGTACCGTCTTCCTTATTTGTTGCATATGAGGCTATTGAAAGTACCATGGGTCGGGTCAGGTGCACTTTAGTCCCCAAGCTGACATATTTGCTTTGGAACACTTTTAAGAAACTTTGCACCCCAGATTTGCCTAATGCAGTCTGCTGTTTGATTTCTTGACTGCTGTTTCCATGAGTGTTGATGGTTAACCTGAGAAAAATGAAGCCTTTGACAGATTCAATCTTTTCTGCACTTAGCGTGTTATTTATTGATACAGTGGTGAGGAGTTTTGTTTTATTTACATTGAGGTACAACCCATACTGAAGACTGTGGTCTTTGATCTTCATTAGCAAGTTTTTAAGTCCTCTTCCCTATGTATCATATGCATGTCACAGGTTGTTAATGAGCCTTGCTCCAATCTTGATGCCACTCACTTCTTCATATAATTCAGCTTCTTGGGTAATTTGCTCAACATACAGATTTAGTAAGTATGGTGAGGAAATACACCCCTAGAGCACACCTTTCCTGATTTTAAACCATTCAGTTTTACCTCATTATGTTCTGTTGACTGCCTCTTGGTCTATCTACAGGTTCCTCATAAGCATGATTTAGGGTTTAAATACACATTCTCTGCAATGTTGTCCACAGCTTGTCATGATCCACACAGTTGAGAGCCTTTGCATAGTCAATAAAGCATAGATAAATGTCTTTCTGGTATTCTCTGCCAAGATCTAGCTGATATCAGCAACGTCAGTCATTCTACATCCTTGTTTGAATCTGGCTTGAAATTTTGGCATTCCTCTGTGAATGTACTGTTGCAGCTGTTTTTGAATTAACTTTAACATTACACATCACTGTAGTTCTCTGTTAATATTTGGCACAGAATATCTTGGACCATCCCATCAAAGATATTAAGGTAATATAAAAAAATGTAAGTTTTTATGAAGTTTATAATGTGATTCATAAATTGATCAATTTTGCCTAGTAAATTGATTGCTATGAATTTTTAAGTGAAACATGTTTTTTTTTTTTTTTAAATGGGTGATTCATTGATTCATTTGAATAGGAAAATTTTAGCAGCTGTGTGTTAGTGTGGTTATTTGCCAAGTGTCTGGAGTTAGATTACCTCCCTTTGAATTTTGTATTTGTCATTTACCATCTGAATGAATAGAAGAAGTTTACTAAACCTCTCTAAGCCTCAGTTTTCTTATTTGCAAAGGGAAAGAGAGTGTAACTAAATATGTTGGTTAAGTACTGTTGAGTAGGTTCCAGGTGATCTTCTTTACATTTTTCAAGGATTGACTGGTGGTTTGAACCACTGAGCTTACAGTTAGCCATCCAGTGCATATTCTGCAGTGCCACATATGCTTATATTAAGAAGTTGTGCAGGGTTCGATACATTATTGTAGATGTAAAGTCCTGGTGTGGTGCTTCAGCAAAATGTGCTGGACCAGCATGGTTGGTTTGAACCATAAAGTTGGCAGTTCATACTCACCAGCACACTCCTAGAAAACCCTGTACAGTGTGACTTTGAGTCAGAAACAACTCGACAGTACATAACAACAACAAAGTAGTAAGAACTGTAACTGAGCACAAACGCACTAAGTAAAAATTTTAAAAATTATTTTTTTTTTTGTCAAAACAAAGCTCTTAGAAATGAAAAGGTGCACTAGCTTCTTTTTCTAAGATTTTGTGGCTTATAAAAATCCCTTTGATTCATCTTTATCCAAATATGTGTTTCTGTGATAACCTGCCAACTTGGTCTAGCAAACCTTTAGTAGTATATGATTTCAGTTTCATAGCAATTTATTTTTGTGACACTGATGTAAGGACTAAAGAACCTTGGGTAATTGAAAGGCAGTTTGTTGAATTTCAGTAGAAGTTGTAAGATCTCAATCAACTGCTCTGCCACCTATCATAAGAAAAAATGTAAAGTATCCCATAAATTCTGCTCAATATAAAATGTTCTTTGGACAATTTTGAAAAGAAGCTGTTAAAGGAAGGCATTTTCTAACTTACTTCCTTAAATCACTCTGGGGGACACTGTAAGTAATATTCATTGGTTCCCTAGTAACTAAATTTAAGAGATTTTTAAATGACCAGATATGACCCAAAGAGAACATAAGAATTTCAGCTGTTAAAATTGAGGTGAGACTACAGTTTTAGCAGAATTGGAAACTAAATTACTACTTACTGTTAGACAGAATGGCTATCTTTTGGTGCCTTGAGGTTAAACTCAGTGTGAAGCCAAAAACCAGGAAGTTGTACCATTATAAAGAGAACAATCTCTATTGTAGCAGTTAACAGATACATTTGTAACTGCCTTTTACATTTTAAGCATACATGTCTATTATAAGAGAGACAAAAGTCCAGGTATCAATTATGTATGTGCATGTGTATATGTATGTGTATATATATATATGTGTGTGTGTGTATACACACATGGAGTCCTGGTGTGGTGCTATAGGATAAACACTTGATCACAGGTTGGTTTGGACTGCAAAGTTGGCATTTTAAACTCACCAGTCCCTCCTTGGAAACCCTATACAAGGTTGCTAAGAGTCAGAACCAAGTTGATGGCACTTAAAAACAACAATGTATGTATATATATATGTTGTTGTGTGCCATGGAGTCGGTTCCGACTCATAGCAACCCTGTACAGGGTTTTCGAGGCTATAAATCTTTACGGGAGCAGAAAGCCTCATCTTTCTCCCACGGAACAGCTGGTAGTTTCGGACTGCTGACCTTGCAGTTCAC
>NW_006408735.1:1561570-1563431 GCF_000296735.1 Chrysochloris asiatica
ATAGTTCTTCTGTTGCTAAGTGCTGTTGAGTCAGTTCTGATATATAGGGTTTCCAAGGAGCAACTGGTGGGCTTGAAAAACCAACCTGTGGTTGGTTATATAGAAAGGGTCTTGATGTGATTCTATAGCAATACCACAAGGTCAGTTTGAACTACAAGTTCGGTGGTTGAAACTCACCAGCTTCTCCTCAGAAGCCTATACAGGCTCACTATGGATTGGAATCGACTTGTCAGCACTTTATACAATTATAAATGTCTGTAGAATCTTCACTAGTTTTGCCTCTCTAGAGAACATCTTTATTTGAAAGTCACAATAAGGGAAAGAATAGTCAGGGTCAGTAATATAGTATATGATACAGAAACTAAAGAAGAATATCAAGGGAATTGGGTAATCAACTATTAAATATTTTAGTAGGAGAAAATATGTGAATTTTTAAGTGTTGTTAGGGTCAAAACACTTTCTTAAATGTTACAAAATCATAAGCTTGAAATGATAAAAACAGAGGACTTTAAAATACGGAGGATGTCAACAGAAAATTTACCAAAAGCAGATATCAGGTGTTGACATTAGTTTATTAATAGTTTAAATACTTCAGTTTTTAATTATGAAATTTAAGTCCAATTTTGAACCATGGTGACTCCATGTATTACAGAGTAGTACTGCTTCATACGGTTTTCTTGGCTTTGATCTTCATGGAAGCAGATCACAAGTTCTTCCTTTTACAACACCACTGACTGGATTCAAACAGCCTGCCTTATGTTAGTTGTTGTTGTTGTTAAGTGCCGTAGAGTCGGTTCCGACCCATAGCGACCCTGTACAGGGTTTCCGAGGTTGTAAATCTTTACGGGAGTAGAAAGCCTGATCTTTCTCCCGAGGAGCTGCTGGTAGTTTTGAACCGCTGACCTTAAGGTTCGCAGCCCGATTCGTAACCACTACGCTACCAGAGCTCCTTCCTTATGTTAGTAGCCAAGTGAAAATAATTGTCACCACTTAGAAACTTCTATCAATTATACATATTATAATTGATAGATTATAAATGCAACTCATCTTTATTATTTTTTTAAATATTCTATTGTGGTTTAATTGAAAGTTTATAGGGCAAATTAGTTTCCGATTCAAAAATGTATACAAAGATTCTTCTTCGTCATTGATCGTTACTCCCAATATGTGTCAGCATCCTTCCCATTTCCACTTTGGGTTGCATCTTTTCATTTGCTCAATTTTTCTGCCCCTTCCCGCCTTCTTTAAATCACTTTTGGGCAAATGCTGACCATTTAGTTGATATTTTTTGAGAAGCATCCTCCTCCTGGACATTATTTTTACTTTCTTGTCCTGTCATTCATATAGTTGAAAGGTGGTATCTGGGAGTGGCTTCTGTTCTAAATTAAAAGTGTGGGTAAAGGCTATAATCTTAGGGATTTTATAAATGGGGTTTTATGAGCTGTTTATTGAATTTCATATTTTATTCTACCTTTTTCTCCCACTCTATTTGCTATGTTATATTGTAACCCCAGGCAGAGTTGTACGGAGTGGAAGCTGGCACCATCTGGTTAATCTGGTCTCAGGTTAATGGAGATTGTGATTTGTGTGGTTCATTAGTCTTCTGGATTTTTTACTTTAGTCTTTGGTTTACTTCACACTTCTTTGCTCAGGATGAATAGAGACCAATAGATGTAATTTAGATGGCTTCTTGCAAAGTTTTAAAATCCCAGTTACTATTCGCCAAAATAGGATGTAGAACACTGTCTTAACAAATTTGTCATGTCGACTGTCCTAGCTGTCCCCTGTTACTTCTTTACACATAGTACAGGATAGCACATATTTCCCACTTGACAGACAAAAACATTATATATATATATAT
>NW_006408735.1:1564156-1576441 GCF_000296735.1 Chrysochloris asiatica
TATGTGTATATATACCTATATATATTTGTATATATGCCACTTCCAGAATCATTTCTATCATTAATGTCATATTTAGTAACTACTGATGCTTCCTCTTTGTTTCCAACCTTTGCATTCCAAGCACTAGTGATCATATATAGGTGTTGATTGCATATTTGATCAATTTCAGACTGAAGAATTTGGTAGAAATCTTCAATTTCTTTATCATTGGCTTTAATGGTTTTGTATATATTGGAACCATCAACACTCATGGAAGCAGAAGAAATCAAATTACATTAGGCAAATCACCTGCACAAGACCTTTTTAAAGTGTTGAAGAGCAAAGATGTGAGCTTGAGGAGTAAGGTGCACCTGACCCAAGCCATGGTATTTTCAATAACCTCATATGCATGTGAAAGTTGGACAGTGAATAAGGAAGACTGTAGAAGAATTGATACCTTTGAGTTATGGTGTTGGAGGAGAATATTGAAAGTGCCATAGGCTGCCAAAAGAACCAACAGATGTGTATCGGAAGAAATGCAGCCAAAAGTGCTCCTTGGAGACCAGGATGGACAAACTTCTTGTCTCATACTTTAGACATATTGTTAGGAGGGACCAGTTTCTGGAGAAGGATTATCATGTTTGGTAAGTTGGAGGGTCAGAGAAAAAGAGGAAGACCCCTAGCGAGATGGATTGGCCAAGTGGCAGCATCAATGGGCTCAAGCGTGGCAACAATTGTGGGGTTGTCCCAGGACTGGCCAGTGTTTCATTCTGTTGTGCATAGGGTCACTATGAGTCTGTAATGACTCAATGGCATATAACAACAACAACATATACTGGAATAATAGTGTTATTAATGGGTCTTCCTTGTGGTCTTGGTGGTGGTGGTTGTGTCCAACTCATAGTGACCCTGTATAGGGTTCCTGAGGCTGTAAATCTTTATGGGAGTAGATAGCCTTATCTTCCTCCCATGGAATGGCTGGTAGGTTTGAATTGCTGACCTGAAGTTAGCAGCCCAGCTCACAATCCACTATACTATACTACTAGGGCTCCTTGGTCTTCCTTGCAGGCATATGGCTATTATCCTATCATAGACAGTGTTATACTTCAAGGTAAGTATTGAGATGTTCTTTTTGATGATGAATGTGATGCCATTCTTCTTCAATTTGTCATTCCTGGCATAGTAAACCGTATGATTGTCAGACTCAAAATGGCCAATAGCAGTTCATTTCTGCTCACTAATAACTAGCATATTGATCTTTATGCATCCCATTTTATTTTTGACAACTTCCAATTTTCCTAGATTCATAATTCGTACATTCCATGTTCTTATTATTAATGGATGCTTTCAGCTGTTTTTCTTCATTTTGAGTTGTACACCATCCACAGATAAAGGCCCCTAAAGCTTTATTTCATTCATGTTACCATGGCCAAGTCTACTTCAAGGAGTCAGTCTTCTCCAGTAGTAATTTGAGTGACTTCCAATCTGAGGGAGTCATCACCTGGCACTGTGTCTTACAATATTCTGGTGCTGTTCATAATATTTCAATATTCTGTTTCTGAAAATGTTCCTCTGCTTTTCATAAGGTTTTCAGTTATGAAATATTCAGAAGCAGTCTGCCTCTCCTTCTTCCTATTCTGTCTTAGTCTGGTTGCTTGGCTGACTCCTGTCTACCATTGCTGATCCTGCTTGTATTTAAAATTCCCATGGCATAGCCTCCTGCATTACAGCAACATGCTATGACTCCACAGTACAATAAACTGACTGATTAGTGGTGGAAAGAACATAGTTTCTGTTATTAGGTGCCATGGAGTCATACCAACTCATAGTGACAACATACACAACAGGATGAAACACTGCCCAGTCCTGAGCCAACCTCACAATCATTGCTTCTCCTGAACCAATTGCTGCTGCCAATGTGCCAACCCATTTCACAGGGGGTGTTCCCTTTTTTCTCCAACCATCCACTCTACCAAACGTGATATCCTTCTCCAGGGACTGGTCCCTCCTGATAATATGTCCAAAGTATGAGGGACAATGTCTGACCATTCTGTCTGTCTTCCAAAGAGCACTCTGGCTGTACTTCTTCCAACACAGATCTGTTTGTTCTTTTGGCAAACACAAAGATTAAGTGTGTCTTCAGATGGGAGGTGTGGTGCTGTCCCATAGTGATTCAACAGAATTTAGAGGCCCAGTGTACCTGATTTTCTGCCCATATGTCCAATCCAAGTCAGCGTCACATTTCCTCCCAATCAATGTCCTCATTTTAACAGCAGACACCAATTTTTATTGTGATTTCATTGACATTGTAATTCAGCCACTCTTAAAATAATACATGATTTGTTTTTCAGCAATACCAGCTGTTACTGCAGAAAAGAAGGCAAGATCGGCAATAAACAAGGGTGAGTCAAAAATTATCTGCACTCTACCTGTAGAGTTTATTATAATCACTTTTTAGAAAAGACAAATGCATCATTTTTTGATGCACTGCAGTCTTCACTTCTTCATCAGAAGTGAATCTTCAGCCTCCAAGGGTTGCTTTCAGGGAACCAAACAGGTGAAATTGTTTGACTACTCCTAGAAGATCTTATCATGGGGAATCGCTATGTCTTAACAGCGAAACTACTGAGGATCCTGACCCAGTTACGATGACATGAAATTAATCACAGTCACTTCATTGTTCAGTAGTCACCAGTATTTCCAAAGCTTTTTCATCACTCCATATAGAAAGTCAGTATTCCATAAACTAAATTCCCAAAGACACTCTACTTCCAGTCCCTACAATGACTAATAAACTGTGTTCTCCATGTATTTTTTTGTTCTAGATATTTCATATAAAATGAAATCCTACCTTTCTCCTTTTGTGTCTGACATTTTCATTTAGCACAACGTTTTCAAGTTTCATCCATGTCATAACATGCATCTGAACTTCATTTCACTATGGTTAAATGCTATTTCATTGTTAGGAACATGAACCAAATCTAGAGTGATTTAGCTTTCACCAAATAATATAGATCTGGAAATAAATGCTAAGTTCCTGGCTCATTGCCATTCTTCCATTTTTTATAATCATAAATTCCTGATATTATCAAGGGGCCCTAGTCCATTTCTAATGTAATTGTACAATTAGAACTACTTGTAGCACTTGTAACTGCCTATGTTATCTGAAATTGAGCTGATTCCAATGGCCTAAAGTCTAGGAGAATATGCTTAATAGACATCTGTTTAGTATCACTGCTTAGCATATTAATAGATCAAAATTTAACACAGTTTTATAAGCTACAGATTCCACATTAAAAAAAAAAAGTCTATATATTTAGATTGCAGTCCTGGTGTGGCACTGTAGGATAAGCACTGGACTATAAGGTCAGTTTTTAATCTCAAGGTTTGTGGTTCAAAAGCATAAGACACTTCTTGGAAATCCTATGCAGGGTCACTATGGGTCAGAACTAACTGGACTGCACTTAACAACAATATATTTAGATCCCCTTATCTGAATTCTGCTGTTAAATTCATAAATGAAATAATCAAGGGATTGGTTCCTGACTGTTTTTAAATCTGCATAAATATTGATGCTAATAAAATTAAATAGCTTATATGTTATACATCTTATCATTAAAGCCTTGAAAAGTTCATTTTCACTGTTTAGACAGTAGTCTTTCTTTGGCATTTGTCACAGAGCTTTGTGGCATCCCTCCCCCATGTGTGTGACCCATGTCTATGATTTTTCAAATTGAACTTATCAGTCATCTATTACTAGTTCTATTTTAATTTCCTTTTCAACTGCCCCTGAAAATAAAAGACTGTTGGAAAGTTTTTAATTTTGCTTTAGACAGTAAAAGACATATCTGCATGATTAAAATGCCAGATATATGTATAGTTGTTATCAATTATATTAAGAGAAAATTGTAGTGAAATTTGTTCTTAGAGAGAAATAAAAGGCATTGTGCTAAAAATTTTATTATCACACAACCATCCATAAGCTACTATATATCTTAAACAAAATGAGTTTTGTATAATTTTAAAACCAAATTTTAGAGAACTTAGAAAAATACAGTTTTAGGAAGGAGAAATAATTGTGAAATTGGTATCTATAAATATCATGAGTAGTTATTAGCATTGAATTAAAACAATGTTCACACAACTATAGGCAAATTAAACAGTTGAATTGACTAATTGTTTTTAAATACGCACCGTGCTGAATTTAAATTCCCCAACAAATTAAACACTCTTGAAAAATGTTTAGCATCTAGTGAAATAAAACTTATGACCCAAATGTATGTCAATTAACATTTTAAAAGTTATAGTTAGTTTTTAGCATGTTTGGAGTTATAAATAATAGATTTAATAGTATTTTACATTACACTGCTGGATACTCAATGGAATCCTATAGCATGGGATGCTCTGAATTTATTAGCAATCTATCAAAGATTACACAGATGATTTAAAGTACAGATTAAAAATATGTTCATCCAATTCAGAGCTTAGTCTCACTCCCATTGTTTAATTCAAATTTAAGTTTTTGGTTACACACTGGAATGCTAGCCACAAAGTCAGCAGTTTGAATCCACCGACCACTTTTAAAAACAAAGATGAGGATTTCTGCTCCCATAAATCTACAGCCTCAGAAATCCCATACAGAGTTTCTATGTGCCTGACCAACTTGAAGGAATACAATCAGCACCATCATCACAATCAATGGTTGTAGGTTTGAATCTACTCAGAAACATCTCAAAATAAAAGCCTGGAGATCTATATTTGAAAAGTCAGCCACTGAAAACTCTCTGAGTACAATTATTCTTTGATACACATGAAATTGACAATAGTCAGGAGACCCATTTCTGAATTGCTGCTTAGTGTCTGAGTCACTTCTGACTTATAGAGACCCAATATAAGGTTTCTAAGGAGTGGCCAGTGGGTTTGAACTGCCGACCATTTGGTTGGCAGTACAGTGCTTATCCTTCAGTGCCACACCAGGACTCCATTTCTGATTGTTGTTGTCAGTGCTGTCCAAGTCAGTTCCAACTCATAGCAACCCTATACAGGCTTTCTGAGGAGTAGCTAGTGAGCTTGAACCACCAGTCTTGTGGTTCAAACCAATGTTGCAGTCTAGCTTATTAACCCAGAGCACCAAACCAGGACACTACCATTTCTGTTATTATTTCAATTACACTTGAATGTAGATATGATATACATAAGTTATTGTTGTTGCTGTTGTTAGTGCCATTAAGTCAGTACCAACTCATAGAGACTATATGTACAACAGAATGAAACACTCCCTGGTCCTGCGCTAACCGCACAATCTTTGCTACGTTTGAGCCCATTGTTGCTGCCTCTGTGATAATCCATCTTGTTGAAGGATTCCTCTATTTCTTCAACCCTCTGCTTTACAAAACATGATGCCTTTCTCTAGGGACTGGTCCCTCCTGATAATATGGCTGAAGTATGAGAGACAAAGTCAGGCTATCCTGGCTTCCAAGGAGCTTTCCAGCTGTACCATTCTTTCAACACAGATTGGTTTGCTCGTTTGGTGGTTCATAGTACTTTTAATATTCTCCTCCAACACCGTAACTAAAATACATTAATTCTTCTTATTCATTGTCCAACTTTTGCATGCATATGAGGCTATTGAAAATCCAATGGCTTGGGACAGACACACCTTAGTCCTCAAACTGACATCTTTGCTTTTCAACACTTAAAAGAGGTCTTAAGCAACAGATTTGCTTAGTGCAACATATCATTTGATTTCTTGACTGATAATTCCATGAGTGTTGATGGTTGATTCAATCAAAGTGGTTGATCCAACAAGTTATTAGGCCATATAATATTATTAGAGTATCATATCCAGTTAAATATAAATATTTTGAAAGCTCCTAGTGTAAGATTTAACCAATATTTTGGGGGAGGGAGCCACCAAGAAGATGATATCTAAGTTCATATTTGTAGATCCTCCTGAAGTTAGTTAAGTCTCTCTCTCTCTTTTTTTTTTTTTTTTTTTTTTTTTTTTTTTTTAATGGAGGTGAGGGATTTTTCTAGATAGAATGAGGAGAATGCACATTCATCTGAGGTAGGCTATAAATCAACTTGTTATGTTAATAATCCACTGTAACTGGAGTTAAGCAATTCTGTGGGAAACAATCTATACTGAAATGGCTTTCCAATTTACCCATAGAATTTGTATCTGATAATGTTTGTTTTTTTCATTGTTTATTTTTTATATTAGAATGACAGATTGAATATTGTCAAGATCTAATGGGCATGGGACAGGATATCATACACTGGCAGTTCATTCAGTGGCAGTTGCTAATTTTATGACCCTAAAGTGATATTTATGGCTCTCTTGAGGAGTCTGCATGACATCATCAAGAGTATTATAGAACATACATGTATTAAATCATGTGGAATCTGTTCTGAGGAAAATGGTGGGTCACTGAATAGTTTTTAACAAAGGATGGACATAATAGTATTTCTGTGTTATAAAGATCCATCCAATTTCCTTGTGGAAAGTGGTTAAGAAGATAATATAGATTGAATTTGGTCTTCCAAGAAGATACGCTGAGGTCCTAACACCTGTACAAATGAATGTGAACTTACTGGGGATTAGTCTTTGAAGATATTACCAGTTAAATTGATATAAAGCCATATTATGATAGGTTGGATCCAAATCCATTATGATTGCACTTATAAAAATGAGAAGAGACATAGACAGACAGAGGGAGCATCACCATGTGAAGATGCCCCTAGAAGCCAAGTGACACCTCGTGCCACCAGAAGTTCATATTTGTAGATCCTCCTGAAGTTAGTTAAGTCTCTCTCTCTCTTTTTCTTTCTTCTCCTGGTGTACTTGGAGGGGCCATGATTTGGTCATCACATTGATTTGGACTTGTGGAATTTGTGGCTTCATAGTGATTATAAGTCTGGTTGCTAACTTTAAGGTCAGCAGTTCGAAACTACCAGCTGTTCCGTGTGAGAAAGATGAGGCTTTCTCCTCCTATAAAGATTTACAGCCTCAGAAACCCTATTGTTGTTGTTAAGTGCCATCGAATTGGTTCCGACCCATAGCGACCCTATACAGGGTTGCAATAAGTCAGAACTGACTCCATGGCACACCACCACCACCACCATCTTCGTTAACAGTGAGAAAATAAATTTATGTTTTGTAAGCCACCTAGTTTGTGGTGTTTTCATCAAGTCTAATAGAGAAAGAGACAATTGACCAGCACTGAGAGTTTCACAGAGTTAACCTCTTGGGCAATGAGGATGATGAATTCCTTTCAATGGGTGTAAATGAGAGTGTGTAAAGGGGGTTAGAAAAACAAACACCATTGATAGTAACTATTGGGCTCTGGGTAACATGGTGCTCTGTAGGATAATCATTGGACTTCAATCACAAGGCTGGCAGGTTTTCTGTCCCTGCAGAAATATGCAGCCTCAGAAACACTATACAGGTAGCTATGAGTTAGAACTGACTTGACTGCATTTAACAAAAGCAACAACTGGATGCTGGAAAAAAGTCCCTTTCAGTGAAATGATACAATATTCCCCAGGAGCAGATTGCTGTACAATTGTTCCTCATTAACAACAAGATGCCTCAAATATTTTTTTTCAATATTAAGTTACTGAAGTTGAATTTTTGTTTCTGAAGCTGGCAAGCATCCCAACTGATTTGCATGGGGGAATTTTTTATAGCACACTTAGATTCCAACACAAAGTTATCAGATACAGTGCTCAGTTTATACTTGTATTTTAGTAGTTTTATAAAAAGTAGATCATTTATGAGGTTAGATTTATTAAGAACATCATCAATTCACCCATATATCAATTTATTCATACATCTTTCTTTTAAAAATACTGATTGCACTTATATATTGATGGACATTGGGTTAAGCATGGATACAATTTAGCTGAAAATTTGACTTTACAGACATATGTTTATGAATTTCACATATTTCTAAGGATAATTTTATCATCTTATTATTCATAATTCCTTTGGAATTCATAATTCCATACTGTAAGCACTCAAGCCTACTTTAGGACTCCAAAACTCAGAAGTAGAAATCCAAAGTATGTGTATCATTCACAAAAATAGGTGAATATCTTCTGAAATTGGTACTTCATTTATATTAAATATTTCCTTTGGTTTAAAAATGTATTCGGATTACACAAAAATAGGAATTTTTTTTACTCTCCAGATGCAAGTTTCTTCAATTACATGATCATTTAAAATCTGAATAAATATGCATTTGTTTGTATCATTTAGTCATTCCGACATTATGTGTCATTTTAAACAATGAGATATTTTTAAGTTGGTGGTGAGAGGGTTTTGCTTTGTTTTGTTTTGTTTTTACACAGGTGTCATACAGGTGGTACACCCTTTCCTCTCTGCCCCATAGGGTGTAGCTCTAACTACCCTCTAGGGAAGAGAAGGTTGGGTGAACAGCCTTACTATTTCTCCAGCTCAGTAATTTCCTTCAAGTGCATTCTCTTCAATGCCTAAGATTTCTTAAGGGAGTTGAAGGTTGATGCATACAAAATGGACTTGCAGCATGGTTGCTCTTTCCAAAGTAACACCAGCATGTTCCCCCAAATTATCACACATCTATTAAAAATCAAATAGATTTTTAGAGAATTTTCTGTTTTACTTAAAATTGCACAGAAATATTTTCCATACCTCTTCTTTCCCCTGTACACTATTTCTTTTGTTATTAGCATCTTTTATTCCTGTGATGCATTTGTTACAAATGATGAAGCAATGTTGATACATTATTATTTACTAAACCATAGTCTACATTGGAGTCTTGGTGTGGTGGTGTGGGTTAATGCTCTGGACTGCAAAGTTGTTATGAGCCACAAAGTTGGCAGTTTAAGGTCACCAGCTGCTCCTAGGAAACCGTATATAGGATCCTTATGGTTTGGAACTGAATCAACAGCACTTAACAACAACAAGTCATTAGAATTAACTCTTGTGAACAGTTATGGGTTTTACAAATACATATTGCCATATATATCTGCCTTTTCAGAATCTGTCTCACACATAATAGTTTCAGTATCCTTAAAATGCCTGTGCTCCATCTATTCATCCATCCTCTCCTTCCCATTGAATTTGCTGAGCTTTCTCTTATTTCTGTATTTTTTCCCCTTTTCTAATATGTCAGTATAATGCGATGAATTACTTTTATAAGGCTTTTCTCATTATGGTCCTGTATCTCCTACCAAATGATTGGGTTGGACTATACAAATAAGGTGCTTATGGTTCACCAAAAGACTTGCACAATTTACTAATAATGAAAAGAAATTGCATGACATCCTTGAAAATAAGGTGAATTAAAATCTAAAAAGTATTCATCAGTTTGCCATCCTACTAACTTTAAAATGAACAATCCCATAGGTGGGAAAGGGGACCTCACTACCATCAAGAAGAGATGAGAATAGAGCACATCCTTTGTACCCAAGGTCCCTGTGTTAAGAACCTATGAGTCCCATGAGGCATAGAGATAATTTTCACACCAGGAGACTATGCAGAACGATTGGAAGCAGCAACACCGAATAACTGAATCAGGAGACTGGCGCCAGATGCCACAGTGGACTTCCTGGCCTTTGAAGCAAATTAACCACAATGGGTGTGTTGACCTACAAAGTGAGAGAGCTCAGTACCTTCAAGCCAATATTTACTGGTAGAGTGGGGTGTCTCTAAGCACTTGTTGATGGAATTAAAGATCTTTGTAACACTTGTTTGAACAGAGAAGGAACTGGGCTGAGGTGAAGAAGGGCTGAGGGAGGTCTGCCTGCTGGCATGGCTGCCCTAATTGAAGTACTATATCCTGTGCCATTCTTAATTTGGTATTGTGGTGCAACATTAGCATTAGACTGCTTGCTAACTGCAAGTTCAGTGGTTCAAACCTAGCAGCCTCTTCTCAGAAACGCTGTACAGGACCTCTATGAATTGGAACCAATTCAACAGCATTTAACAATAACAACAACCCTAATCAACCTGACAATTTTGAGTATAGCCTGTGAGTTCTGTGTAGTCATTGCAATGAATTGTTAAACCCAGTAGAGAAATAGTGAGTTCCATGGGAGGAATAGCTGGTGTCAGAATTGATAAAAAGGTTGGAGAGTGGAGATTTATCTGACCTCCACCTCATAGGAATCAACCTTAGGCTATTGGTGCTGACAATGATTCTCCGCTATCCTTATGACGTTCGATTAGACTATCTGACACTGCTGCAATGCCATTTTTACAGGAACATTGTTGGAATCATGCAGTATACAACTTTTTCAGACATTTCTTTTACTTAGAAATTCAAATGTAAACTTCCTTCACATCTTTTTGTTGCTTCACAGTTTATTCTTTTTGCTGAGGACTAACATTTCAATGTAGAAGTCTTGGTGTGGCACTGTAGTTTAATTTGATGGACGGTCAAGTCTGTGTGAACCACAAGGTCGGTGATTCAAGCTGACCAGCCACTCCTCAGAAACCCTATACAGTGTCACTGTGGGTCACAACTTAATCAATGGCACAACAACAATACTTCAATGTAAGAGTATATCATATCACACAATGTCTATCCAATCATCTGTCGAAGGACAACCTGGTTGCTTCCAATATATTTGTAATACTGTGTATTCCCACCATGAATGAGACGTTTTGTTGCTCCATACTCTCATCAATATTTGGTATTGTCAATGTTTTGGATTTTAGTCATTATAATAAATAGGTGTATCATTGTAGCTCATTCCTGTTTAGATTTGCAATTCTCAAATGGCATGATGCTTAAAATTTCTTTTTAGATGTGTATTCATCATCTATATATTTCTTGGTGAAGTGTTTGTCCATCTATTCAGATCTTTTGAACTTTTTAGAGTTGTTTTCTTGTTGTTGACTTTTTTAAAAAAAGTTTTTATTGTGAATTATGTGCTAGTTTACATGGGAGAACATAAGCTTTACATTCATCCTATGTATTTTGTTTCATTGCAATGATTAGGGTATGCCCCGCAAGCCTGCCCCCAGGCCATTAGCAAGGAGCTCCTCTCCCTCCCTGAGTCCAGAGTCCCAAGACATACCATCTCTCCATGTCATCGTCTCTACTCCATCTCTGGCATCACTGCTTCTCTGAGTAGGGTCCGCACTCTGCTCTTCTCCCTTGATGGTCCAAGGGACCTCAGTTCCTGGCCTACAAAATCAACCTCAACCACTCCTAGCCTTTTGTTAAAAAATGTCTACCTTTATATTTCCAACCCTCACTGTCAGTCCTGATAGCAATTATTCACTATTGAACCACAAGAGTATTATCCCCATCTCCTTTCATCAGCTCGTCCAAACAGATTGATTCTAGCTTCCTTCGCACCATCTGGACTAGGCTCCCTCTTGAAAGCTTGTAAGCCAGTCACTTCTTGCCTTTGTAGCCTCCACCCACCTCATTTTGGGTCACTAATGCCTAAGATGCCAATCCCTGTCAACCGTGTGTACTGAGGGGGAGGGAATGATCCTTGCTGTAAAGATTTGTGCCTTCTTTTGAACTACTACATCCATAAGTATATGTCAAGTTCATCAAATTGTATCAGATTACAATTTGTATCAGATTGTAATTATAAATTTTAATCTGATACAATTATATCAGATTACTCTTTATTTCCTCTTCTTTCTTCTTAGTTGAGTCCTGATCATCCAGTCATTGAAGCCAGGTCAAGTGTGTAGTATCTGAAAGTGGGTATTCTTATGCATATGCCCTCTCTTCTTATCAGATGGACACTTCATTCTCCCTTTAGTTCTCTGTAGCCATGTCACTGTCTCTAGGCCATGGAGTCCCTAGGTCTCCCCGTACTGCTAGCCAACTAGATCTCAGCCTGGCTTCACAGAAGTCTTTTGAACGTGGTTGGACTTAACTCACAAGTTCATTGCTGTTTTTCCCTCACTTCCCCTTATCAGTGACCATTGTGGTCACCAGCCAGACCACATGCCTGCTAGTATACTTCCCTTGAGTCTTAGTCTTGGAAGGGGGTTTGCACTGAGGACCTGACCACTTGCCATTATGGCTCTTGGGCGAGCAACTTGTTTTTTCTTGTAGAAATCAATTGGACTGCCCTTATTGATTTGCTTTTTCCTGTTGATTTTTCTTTCAAGAAGTATCTTCTGTTCTTCTAGCCCCTCTCAGGCTGCTCTGCTTGTCCTTTCAAATGGAAATTTCCCACCTCAGAAGATTCTGGATGGGATTCAGGATTCCACCTATGGTCTTATGCAATGCAAAGGCTCTGCAGGAAGCCTCCTTCACTCTGCAAGTTGTAGCCCCATTTTAGGTATTCCAA
>NW_006408735.1:1577865-1585705 GCF_000296735.1 Chrysochloris asiatica
TGAGGTAAAGATCTTGTTTCAATCTTTTGCATATCACTTTCCAGTTCTGCCAGTACCATCTGTTAAAGAGACTACCCCCTCTCCATGTGATATATTTAGATATTTTGTCAAAAATCAGTTGGCTGTATGTGGATGGATTAATTTCTGGATTCTGGATTATGTTCCATTGATTAATATACCTTTCATTGTACCAGTACCAAGCTGTTTTGACCACTGTAGCCATGTAATAAAGTTTGAAATCAGGGAGTGAGAGGTTGCCAACCTTATTCTTCTTTCAAGCAGTGCTTTGCTTATCCTTGGTCTCATTCCTTTCCATACAAAGTTTGTAATTGTTTTTGCCATCACTTTGAAGAATGTCATTGGAATCTGGATTGGGATTCCATTATAAGTGTAAATTGCTTTGGGCAGTATTGATGTTTTCACAATCTTAAGTCTTTCTATGCAGGAGCATGGTACATTTTTCCACTTTTGTAAGTCTCTTTAGGTATTTTGTAGTTTTCTTTGTTTCTCTGGTTACATTTATTCCTAGATATTTCATCCTTTGGGTGGCTATTATAAATGGTATTGTTTTCCTAATGTCCTTTTCAGTGCTGTCTTTGTTACTATAGAGACATCCAACTGATTTTTGTATTTTGATCTTATACCCTGCCACTTTGCTGAATCTTCCAATGAGATCTAGGTGCTTTTTTACTGTGTCTTTTGGGATTTTCTATATATATGATCATATCATCTGCAAACAATGAGAGTTTTATTTTCTCTTTGCCAATTCGGATGCCTTTAATTTCCCTGTCTTGCAGTATAGCTCTGGCTAACACTTCCAGCACACTATTGAATAAGAATGGTGACAAAGGGCATCCTTGTCTGGTTCCTGTTTGCAGAGGGAAAGCTTTCAGTTTCTGTCCATTGAGAGTAATGTACGCTGTTGGTTTTGTACATATGCTCTTAATTATTTTGAGGAATTTACCTTCAATTCCTACTTTGTTGAATATTTTTATCAGGAATGGAGGAATTTACCTTCAATTCCTACTTTGTTGGATTTTGTCAAATTCTTTTTCTGCATCAATCAATATGATCATGTGGCTCTTTTCTTTTTTCTTATTTATACAGTGGATTACATTATTGTTGACTTTTAAGTGTTATTTTTATATTTTAAATACAAACTTTATGTCAGATATGTATTTTGTACATATTATTCCTGTCTGAACTTTGTGTTTTTATTATTTTAGCAATATATTTTCCAGAGGTTAATGTTTTAATTAAACAAACAAAACAAAACAAAAAATCCTCTCTTATCTTTTATCTTTTACTTTATATATGGTCATATTGCTTTATCTAAGAAATCATCTCCAAACCCGATACCACCTAGCTTTTCTCCTGTTATCTTCCAGAAGTTGGTATATTGCATCTATTTTGAGTTGTTACTGTGTGTGAAAGATTAAGCCTCGTCCTCTTGTTGCTAAGTGCTGTGGAGTCACTTCTGACTCAGCAACTCTAAGTTTTGTGTAGATCCATTACTTTATATGTGAATTTTGTGTTACTCCAGAACAATTTGTTGAAAACACAATATTTCTCCATGGTATTGCTGTGCTCCTTTGCCAAAAATCAGTTGTGTATATTTGTGTGAGTCTATTTCTGTGTTTATTGTGTTCCTCTTATCTGTTATCTAAGGAGCTTGGTGGTACTTTAGGATTAGTACTGGACTGTGAATGACAAAGGGAGAAATTCAAAACTACAAGTCTTTCTGAGAGAGAAAGATGAGGGTTTCTGCTCCTGTAAGGATTTATGGCTGCATAAATCCTATCCAGGTCTGTATGAGTCAGAATCAGTTTGATTGCAACTATCAATAACAACATATGATTTTAGGAATTAGTTTGTCAATATTACATAATAACTTGCAGGGATTTTTATTACAACTATGTTGAATCTATAGATCAAGGTAAGAATTGTCTTCCTATCTGTGAATATAGAATAGCTTTCCATTAATTTAGATCTATGCTTTTCTTCTTTGAATTTTTATAATTTTCCTCATATAGATCTTGTATATATTTTTATTAGATTTAAACTTCAGTGATTAAAGTGTTCATTTTTGTATATTAACCTTGTGTCATAGAACTTTTTTTGTGATCACTTTTTATTTCCAGGATTTTTTTTTCGATCCCTTGGGCTTTTCTACATAGACGGTTATACTGTATGTGGACAAAGTCATTTTATTTCTTCCTCTCCATTCTGTATATCTTGTATTTCCTTTTTCTCTTATTGCATCAACTAAGATTTCTAGTATGATGTTTTATTCCTGATATTTGTAGGGAAGCATCTACTTTCTCTTTATTACGCATGATGTTTCCTATACTTTTCAAAAATGTTCTTTATCTAGTAAAGAAAGATTGCTTGTATTCGTTTGCTTAGAATTTTTATTATGAACCAGTGTTAAATTTTGTCAAAAGCCTGTATTTCATTTACTGATATGAATTTATGAATTTTCTTTATCCTGTAGGCATGATGCATTACACTTGCTAATTTGTGAATTTTGAACTACCTTATAATATTTTTGTTAAGTGCCATTGAGTCAGTTCTGACTTATATTCACTATATGGTTTCTGAGAAGCAACTGGTGGGTTTGAGCCACCAACCTTGTGGTTAGCGGTTTAATGCTTATCCTAAAGCTACCTCCCGGGATAATATCTACTTTGCTATGTAATATAATTCTTTTCTATTATAATTCATGCTTCAATTTTCTAATTGTTGAAATGTTTTGCATCATTTAAGAAAAATATTGCTGTGTAATTGTTCTTCCTAATAATGTTTTCCTCTGATTTCAGTAACAGAATAAGTCTATTTCTTAGAATTAGTTAGGAAGTGTTGTCTACTTAGTACTGTTTTGGGGAAGGGGTGGGGAAAGCTTGCAAAAAGTGCTATTAATTCTTTCAATGTTTGATAGAGTTTATAAATAAAATTATCTAGATGTGGTGGTTTCTGTTTGGGAAGTTTTTAACCGTTGATTTAATTTTTAAAATAGGTATGGATCTATCATATTATCCATGAGTCCCCTGGTGAGTTTTCATTGATTGTGTCTCTCAAGAACTTGGTACATTTTGTCTAGGGGCAGACAGTTGTTCAGAACATTCCTTTTAAATATCTATAGGGTGACTTGTGATGACATCCATCTAATTTCTAATGTTAGTTGTTCTAATAGTAATTCTCATTTATCCAAGTTAACTGGCTAAGTATTTATCAATTTTATTGATTAAAAATTACCTTCTGACTTTCTGACTAGCTTCTTAAAAACTAGTATATATTTGAAGCTGGTAAATTTTATATTATTTTCTTCATTGATGGCTCAAGTCACTGTTATGGAATTGTATAGATTTGGGGTAGAAAGACTTCTGATGTGGTGGCACTCAACTTTACCTTGTTCTAAGTCACACCTGTGACTCTTTGTAGAATTATACATACAATAAAACTATACCTACTCATCTATAATTATATATTAATAAATCTGGTTTGGCTTTGCTTAAAGAATTCTACCAAGAAATAGGAAAAATTAATGTTGAGATGTCTCTGCACTTTCAGTGTTTTACTTCATTTTGAAAAATGTTGAGAGTTGTTGGGTTTTTAACTTCAGTCCACTCTATTACTCCATGGAGAGGCCGCATTCCATTTGTGCTTAAGTTGAACCAAAATGTCCTTTGAGTACAAATGTGCTAAACAAGGAGAGTGTTAGATAATCCCTCTTGTTTCTGTCTTAAAACACTAGATAGATGTGATAGAAATACCACAAGTCTTCCCCTATAGATCTACTTACCTTCCTCTGTCACCAGAAGATTGACTTTTATTGACTTGTTTTAACTATGTTGGTTAGAAATTCAAAATCAGGCTACCAGCTCTAGGGGAAGGCTTCCTATTTGTCGGCTTTGCATGAAGGCCCATGTCTCCTTTTAAGATCTTTGGACTGGACATACTGGAAATGTACACGTCTTGATAACAACCTTCCCCTAGATTTAGGAAGTTATCATTGCATGGACTTTGAGTCCAAGGGATGTTCTCTGCTCAGAGCTCATCTTTTTGGTACTGAGATCTCTCTATCTCTGTTTGCTTGTTTTATCTCTATTATATCTCAGAAGAGAATGACTCAATATACAACCTAATATTATAGATTATATGTTATATATAAGGAGCTCTGGTAGTGTAGTGGTTACCAATCGGACTGTGAACCGCAAGGTCAGCAGTTGGAAACTGCCAGCTGTTCTGCGGGAGAAAGATGAGGCTTTCTGCTCCTGTTAAGATTTCCAGCCTCAGAAACCCTGTACAGGGTCACTATGAGTCGGAACCGACTCCACGACACATAACAACAACAACAACAACAACAACAACAACAATATGTTATATACTGCCTCATTAGCATGATAGAGGTTAAAATTTGTAACTGTTGGGGACATCATATCACAAAGTGGAGGACAATTACAAAATATTGAAATTCATGGCCTAGTCAAGTTGATGCATATTTTGGGGAAACAACATTTATTCATTAACCACCCTCTTATTTTCCTTTAGCTTCCTGATGAGTTTGTTTAATGGGAGCTACTACTGTAGGAGAAGTTGTGACAGAGGAAGAATGAAGTTGAGGTATTTAGTCTTATTGTTGTGTCCCTGCCCAGTCATGGATTGGACTTTCTTGAGTTACTGTAATGAAGAATATAATTCCTCTTGGGCACTCCCGTTTTGTAATTATAGTGCGATACCAACTTCAGCTTTTAAGTTTCTGGAAATACTCTTTATCCTTGTCTTTTCATTGCAAATAATAATAATGGATTTCTGCCATTGCTAAATATAGGTTGCTTCAACATGGCTTTGTTTCTTTTCAGACTTCACTTAAAATAAATATTTGAGGAGCTAATGAGTGTTATAAGGAGCTCTGGTAGTGTAGTGGTTACCAGTCGGGTTGCCAACCGCAAGGTCAGTGGTTCGAAACTACCAGTTGTTCCACTGGAGAAAGATGAAGCTTTCTGCTCCCGTAAACATTTACAGCCTCTGAAACCCTGTGCAGGGTCACTATGAATCGGAACCAATTCCGCGGTACTTAACAACAACAACAACATGAGTGTTACGAACATGGACAAGCTCTGATAGTGTAGTGGTTACGAATCGGGCTGCTATCCTCAGGGTCAGCAGTTCGAAACTACCAGCTGCTCCGCGGGAGAAAGATGAGGCTTTCTGCTCCCATAAAGATTTCCAGCCTCGGAAACCCTGTACAGGGTCGCTATGAGTCGGAACCGGCTCCACAGCACATATAACAACAAGTAGGATGATGTATTTTTTTTTTTTTTTTTTTTTAAGTTTTTATTGTGAGTTGAGTGAAAGTTTACAGGGCAGATCATCAGTTTTACATTCAACAAATCATACAGCTTGTTTCATTACAATGATTATAATCCCCTCCATGTACTATTTAGTTGTTATTGTTTTTGTTTAATGTATTTATTAGCTATCTATATATCTTCTTTCTTTTTTTTTTCATGTTTTTTGTGAATTATGCGACAGTCTACATGAGAGAACATTAGCTTTACATTCATCCTATTGTATACCGTTTCCTTTCCATGGTTACAATTCCCTCCATGCATCATCAACCAACCAAAGGGTATACCCTGCAAAAGCCTGCTCCCAGTCATCAGCACACAGCCCCTCTCTCTCTCTGGGTCTAAAGTCCCAGCCACTCCATCTCTCCATGTCATCGTCTCTGCCTCCATCTCTGGTGTCACTGCTTCTCCGGATAGGGTCCCGCTCTCTGCTTTTCTCACTTGGTGGTCCCAGAGACCTCCGCTACTAGACTGCAAAGTCAATCACTTCCCTCCTTTTGCTACAAAATGTCTACCTTGACATTTCTAACCCTCACAATCAGTCCTGATAACAATTATTCACTATTGTATCACAAGAGACCCATCTGCATCTCCTTTCATCAGCCCCGCCTAGACAGATTGGATACTGCTCAGTGGAGATTTTACCTTCCTCCACGCCTTCTGGATCTAGGTTCGCTCTTGAAAGTTAGTAAGCTAGTCACTTGTCTTTGTAGCCCACTCCAGTTTGGGTAAACAATGGCTAAGTTGCCCATCTCGGTCTACTCTGTGTATGGAGTGGGTGGGAATGATCCCCGCTATAAAGATTTGTTCCCTCTTTTGAGCTACTGCATCCATAAGTGTAGGTCAAGTTTATCAAATTGTATCATTTTACTCTTTTTATCCCTCTTCTTTCTTCTTCTAGTTGAATTCTGATCATCCAGTAGTTGAAGCCAGGTCAAGTGGGTATTACTTGAAAGTGTGGGTGTTCTTATGCATATGCCCTCTCTTCTTATCAGCTGGATGCTTCACTTTCCATTCTAGTCCTCTGCGGTTATGTCACTGACTCTGGGCCTAAGAGTCCTCAGGTCTTGCCACACTGCTGGCCAACCAGGCCTCTACCTGGGTTCACAGCAGTCTATTGAACATTGTAGGGCTTAGGTCACAGCTTCATTGCTATTTTTTCCTCACTTCCCCTTATCGGTGATGAACGTGGTCACCAATTAGAGCGTGTATTCCCATTAAGTCTTAGTCTTAGAAGGAGGTTTGCCCTGAGGGGACCCAACCCCTTGCCTTGATGTCTACTGGGTGAGCAACTTGCTTGTTGTTATAGTAATCAGTCGGATTGCCTATATTGTTTTGCATTTTTCCTGTCTATCTTTGTTTCAAGAAGTATCTTCTGTTCCTCTAGTCACTCCAAACTGGTCTGCTTATCCTTTCAAGTGGAAATTTCCCACCTAAGAAGACTCTGGATGCTGTTTAGGAATCCTCCTATGGTATTATGTAATACACAGGCTCCCCAGGAAGCCTCCTTCACTGGACAAGTTGTAGCCCCATTTTAGGTATTCCAATCAGTTATAGGTAGAAGACGTACTTACAAGCTTTCTATGGAGATATTTCTGTCTATTCCTTTTTCTCCCCCTCAAGTGTCTATTTTTAATGGTATGTTCAGGGAAACCAAGATTCAAAAGACAGCCAAGCAGCTTAACATTATTTATCCCCTTTTTCCCATTCTGATCATGTCTCAATCCTTGTACCCAGAGCCCTGTTGCTCCAAGTTTGTGCATACATCATCATTTAGTCTGTCCCATTTAGCCTAGGTGAACCTGCCTGTTTTCCCATCTGCCTTGTTCTTCTATTCCCCTCCCCCTTCTGTGTATTGCCAAACCCCCCACCCTCCCAGCACCCAAGAATTCCTGTGTCTATTCCCTACCCTGTGCTCTGTCTACCCTTCCCTCCCGCCCTCCTCTCATCCCATACATCCTGGTGATCAGCAATTATATATATAGTTTTTTTGTGTGTGTGTTTTTCCCATTTTGGGTGGGTTCTTTTTCTTAGTCTTTTACAATAATGGTCTTATGCAGTATTTCTCCTTTTGAGACTGACTAATTTCACTCATCATAATGTCCTCAATGTTCCTCTATGTTATGCCACAGCTTGCAGCTTCCTTGTTATTCTTCAAGGTAGCATAGTATTCCATTGAGTTTATGTACCACAGTTCGTTTATCCATTCTTCAATTGATGGGCATTTAGGCTGTCTCCATTTTTTGCTATTGTAAAAAGTGCTGCTATGAAAATTGGTATGCATATATCTACTTGTGTTATGGCTCATATTTCTTGTGGGTAAATACCAAGTAGAGGAATTGGTGGATCATACAGTATTTCTATTTCCAACCTTCTGAGGAAGCGCCATATTGCTTTCCAGAGTGGTTGGACCATTTTGCAATCCCACCAACAATGTAAGAGGAAAGGTCCCAGTCTCTCTGCATCCTCACCAGCATTTATTTTTCTCT
>NW_006408735.1:1588354-1610099 GCF_000296735.1 Chrysochloris asiatica
TTTTGAATTGTTTCCAATGCTGTATCAATCTTGTTTGATTGCTCTTATAGTACTTTCCTGACTTCTTCTTTTTTTCTTCCATCCATTTTCAGAGCATTTCAATTTGTTTCCATATCATTCTTCTGAAAGCTTTCTCAGTCAAATGCAAAACTTGTTCTTCCTCTTTTGGGGAGCCTTTGTCTGTCTCCAGCGCATTTGTCTCAATTACCATGGGCAGAAGTCAAAAGCAGCAGCCAAAGGATTTGCCCTTGGACTGATGGGGCTCTTTCTCTCTGTACCATGGGAAAACTGTGGTCTCAATGCTGGACTTTTTTTGTTGGGGGAGGGTATACACCCACCCTCCTGAAGGTGTTCAGGCTGGGCAAAGAAGGCATGGCAGGGAAGAGGGGGAGAAAAAATGTAGAATACCTCCACACCTCCTTTTACAAATGTCACTTCCCTGCTTTTAATGCAGGTTCCCTATGCCTCTGTCTGTAGTCCTACCCTCTGACTTTCCCCTGGGCAGGATGGCCATAGAGGGAGTCCCGTGCTGATTTCTAAAACACAGTGTTTTGCTTTATACTGTGATTTTTTTCCAGTTTCAGTTGAGGGAAACTGATGCCCAGACTTTTATGTCAGATCCAGAGCTCTGGTGTAGTTTCGTGAGAACTGCATCTCTGGGGTTTCAGCCCCTCCCCCACAGAGCCTGTCCTACCTGACTCTGCTCCAGAGCAGCCAACCAGAAGTCCCTCTGATTATTTTTTCTGTTCTTCCATTCCCAGATTCTCTATTCTATAAAGCTAATTAGAAACATGGGGACTTAAGAAACCCATATGTCTTTCATAACCAGAATACTTACGTGAAAACAGAAATGTCATTTTTATTTTGTGCCAATTCTCAAACAATTATGTCATATTTAAAACAATAATTTCAAGGGAAAACTTATGTTGCCTTGAGGCAAGTAATCTTTTCAATTATAGAATGCATATTTACCACAGTCTATTAGATCACTGAAATATAATTTATTATTTTAGTCAGTATATAATTGACAATATTTCTTTTGTGCATCAATCTTTAATGTTAAAATAAAAAGTTAAGTAATGGTCAATTGGAATTAGCATAGTGCACAAAAACAAAGTTCTACTTCCAACTTTTGTGAGTAGTGACTGGGCTCTTAAAAGCTCATTAGTGACCATCTACTGTGCAACTTTTGATTTCTCCCTTTGCTGAGGAAAGAAGAGTGATGAAAACTGAAGACACTTCAAATTAATTAGTCCAATAGACTAATAGGACACATGGTCCTGAGACCATAAAAGCCAAAGTGTGCCTGACTGCCATTACTAACTGTTATATGGATAATGTTAAAAAGTTCTGGAAAGAGTGGGAGAAAATGGGAAACAACACTCAAAATGATAATAATAATAATAATAATAATAATAATAATAATAGTAAAAAACAGGTTTACTGGTCAGAAAGAGATTGGAGGAATCTGAGACTATGACCCATGGACAACCTTCAGGTCTGTCACTGAATATCGGGGCATATAACTGAACATAAGGGGACAATAGCACAGTGAGATATGTTCACCATGGAATAGTCAACCATTCAAAATCAAAAGCATGGCTATTGTAAGGACAAAATCCAGAAGGGTTGGAAAAGAAAGCTGAATCGAAACCAGATCACATGGAAGATATGGGACAAGTGATGTTACATGCTAGGGATTACAGTTATTGGAAGGAAACAAAGTATATGAATTTTTTTGTGTAAAACTGATTATCTGGTCTGTAACCTTCATTAAATTCACAATGAAAAGGTTGTGTTTTTTATTTGTTTTTAAAGTTATTCAATATGAAAATGTGTCTAGTTTTTTTGAAGATATATGCTATGAGCTCAGTAAAACTATTTATGATATCTAAATATAAACCAAAATAAAACTTAAGTGAATGTCATATTTTTATTGTTAGGTGCTGTCAAGTCGATTCTGACTCATAGTAGACCTATGCATGACAGTACAAAGCACGACTTGCTCCTGTGCCACTATCTCACTTGTCACCCTTAAGTGCATTGTTGCTCCCACTTTACCAATCTATCTCATTGGGAGACTTCCTCTTTTTCACTAACTCTCTATTTTGCAAAGCATGATGTCCTTCTCCAAGGACTAGTACCTACTCACAGCCTGTCCAAAGTAGGAGAGATTAAGTCTTGCCATCCTGACTTCTAAGGAGCATTCTAACTGCACTTCATCCAACACAGATTTGTTTGTTGTTCTGGCAGTCCATGTTACTTTCTAGTGTCTTCTCAAACACTATAACTTAAATGCATTAATTCTTTTACAGTCTTCCTTATTCTTTATCCAACTTTCACATGCATACGAGGTGATTAAAAACATCATGGATTGGGTCAGGTGCACCTTAGTCCTCAAACTGGTATCTTTGCTCTTGAACACTTTAAAGTGATCTTGTGCAGTAGATTTGCTTATGCAATATATCATTTGATTTCTTGACAGCTGCTTCCATGAGTGTTTATTGTGCATACAAGCAAAATGAAGTCTTTGACAACTTCAATATTTACCAATGAGGTTATTTATTGTTCTATCATCCAATGAGTCTACTTATTGGTCTATTGTATGGATGTTATCCCATCACAGACAACATTATAATTCATGATAGATCTTTAACTGTTCTTTTTGGTAATGAATGTGATGCCATTACTTTTCAACTGTCATTCCAAAAACAGTAAACAATGATTGTCAGATTTAGTGTGACCGATACTAGACCATTTCAGCTCACTAATGTCCAGGATATCTACCGTTAAGTGTTCCATTTTGTTTTTGACAACTTCTAATTTTCCTAGATTCATATTTTGTACATTCCAGGTTCTTATTATTAATGGAGGTTTGCAGCTTGTTCTGCTCACTTTGATTTATGCCCCTCAGTAAAAAACACACACACACACACACACACAAAAAAACTTGTAGTTATAATATCATATTCTGAAGAAGAATACAATAATTTCCAATTGTTTACTTTATATATGTTTATTTTGTTTATGGATTACTTGTTTTACAAAAGGTTTTTGTCTCAATTATAACATGCATTTTATTTTCTCTTTACACTGGAAATCATAACTAAATTTAAAACATGTTTCATGATATTAATGAGCATAATAAGAATGAAAATTTGAAACACGAATAACAAATGATGGTGACAGTGTTGCTGACAGTAATAGCAGTTAATACTCACTATATGCATTTTCCTAGATGATTTACATAGAAAATTATTTAACACAAAATTGAGTAAAATTTCTTAATTTCCTTATGTACTATTCTACTTTAAACATGAGTAGGCATTTAATTTCAATTTTTATTTTTAGTGTGTGGTGAAAGAGCTTTCTTGATCATATATGTTAGCTTTTTCATTATTAAAAATGAGAACTCTAAGGTGGTAGGCTTAGAGTTTGGTGGTAGGCTGGAAATTTAGCCAAATTCCTAGTTCATAGATTTATGTTATATTAATGAATTTTAGCATAAATGATATATATAATAATATATCCTATGTTTTTAAGGGAGTCCTAGAGTGACATCATAAGATAAGCACTTGATCTCAAAGTCAGTTTGAACTGCAAAGTCGGCAGTTTAAATTCACTGGCCGTTCCTTGGAAACAGTATACAGGGTCACTATGAGTTAGAACTAACTCCACAGCACTTAACAACAAATACCAACAAATATTTTTAAAAACTAATTCTAATAATAATCAACCTCAATTGTATTGACACATATTCTGATTTCTGAAAACACTAATACAATTAATAATACAGAGCACACTACTTGTAGGTGTTTGGTGAATGTAAACTGAGTTTATTACTTTAAACTGCATGTAAGATGGAACTGGTAGCACTTTTTTTGTTTCTTCAGTCAACAAGTATATATTGAGCACCTGCTATGTGTAGGATTCTGTCTCACTTACTGTGGATCTATTGCAAAAGCCAATATATATCATAATGGAGAAACAGAAAAAAAGCTAGAAGTAGTATAAATATATGTCATTTTCACAGTGTTTACAAAAGAGCTGAAAAGGCCAGACAAGAAGATAATAAGTACAGGAACTTAGATACAAATGTTAGTTTGAGTGCCCAGAATATCTCACTGAAAACATGATTTTTAAAATAAAAATTGGATGCAAATTCTTATGTGTGGAAAGTTCAACCCCGGCATAGGAATTAGTAACAGCAAAGTCTTTCATGTGGGTGTGTGGCTAGCATGTCTGAAAATTATAGAGGAAGGTTAAAGACTATCTGAGGAGAACTATTGTTGTTAGTTGAGGTCCACAAAAGAGAGTCAGACCATCAAGAGTTTTACAGGTCAAATTAAAGAGTTCAACATTTAGCTTGAGAAGAAAAACAATTAGCAAGTAAGGAGTTTTCAGTTGAGTTGTGATCTAACCTAAATAGTTTTCAAGATCACTCACTCTGGCTTCTCAAAAAAGGTGGGAAGAGGACAAAAGAAGAAACAGGGAAGCTCTTACTTGGTTATCTCACAATCTAGGCAAGAGATGATGGACTAGAGTGAAAGTAAAAATTGCTGAGGTCTAAGGGACAGTTCTAATATATAAGACATGGGGTCACCATGAGTCAAAATCCACTCAACAATAATGGGGTAGCTTGGTTTTCTTTATTCCTACTTCACTTTAGATAGGAAGCTTTGCTGAAACCTCCTCATTACCATGACAACATGCATGCATCTAGTGATGAACAATGGTGGCTATGAATTAGAAGTTTGGGCCAGGAATTGAAGCAGGTCTGCCAAATGGAAAGCCAGAATTCTACCACAGAACGCTCTCTCCTCTCTCCTACCAACTACTGGTTGTAGTGTACCATAAAGCTGATGCTACTCATAGTGACCTGAAAGGACAGGGCAGAGCTGTGTCATGAAATTTGTAAGGCTGGAATCCTTATGGAAGCAGGTTGCCACATCTTTCTCCCTGGTGGGTTCAAATCATTTAAATTTCAGGTAACGGCTGAACACTTAAACACTGCTCCACCAGGGCTCCTATACAAATCACTTACCTGTTGTTAACTTCACCATGTTCTCATCACAGCAGGATTTTGCACACCTGATAATTTTCTTCTTGAAAGATTTTTTTTTGATCTCCAAGTACATTGGATATGTATTTTCAGGCTCTAAAATTCAGGTGTAAACAATATGCATTTCTTTTTTTTTTTTCCTTTCCTCATAACTTGAGTTTACATCTGAGTTCATAGTATGCTTAGGGGCAGGTGAAATAGTTAATTTAACTCTAAGTAAATTCAGTTGCTTCAAAGTTTCTTAGGCACTTTAACTTTTACTTCAGTCTAATTAGAATTGCCCCCTCTTCATCCTCCTTCCTTTCTTCCTAGATTGGCTTAATTTCTAAAAGATTTTTACAAGGTATCAGATGGTTAGGCATCTGGTCTTCAGTCTTTCTTTCTTTGATAGTGGGTTCTGATGCAATGTACCATCATGTACCATATCTAAACTGCATTTGTATGTATTTTGTATCTGTAACGATTTTGCATCTGTATTTCCACCTGATTTCTTGACATGCATTCTATGTTACACATTTTTATAATTTCCTCTCATCATAACCACAGACCCCTTCAACATTTGATTACTCTCCCTCCCTCAGGCAATAGTCTTAATCAGAAGTGAACAGAAATCCTGTGGCTCTCTGTAGTTATATAGGATCTGCAGATTTTTTTGTGGTGCCTTGTACACACCTCAAACTTGTTTCTCTCATCCTATTTGGTTGGCAGAAAATTGTGTGTATGTGTATATGTATGCACACACACATATACATAGTCCTGGTGTGGCACTGTAGAATAAGCACTGGACTGCTAACCACAAGGTCGCTCCTATGAAACCCTATACAGGGTGTCTATCAGTCGGAATCAACTCTGGCACTTAACAAAAACATTTGTATGTATGAATGTATATGTGTTTGTATTTTCTTCACACTGTTCTAAAACAGTTTAAGGGAAATACATTCTTTATTCTTAAATGCCCAAATTTTTCTGTGGCATCCATCAATATTTTATTTTTCACTTTTCACTAACTTAAGGAAGTTAATATTCTATCAGGGTGTAAGTGTCTAGTTCCTTTCCATTTCTTTGTTTCATCTTTCTCTGTTCTAGGGAATTATTATTTTATTATTCTAATCAGGGGGACATTTTTTGTTGTTGTTGTTCCTTCAAAACTTTTTCAATCCATCAGGAAAATTGTTTTTATTTAAAATAAACCAAAGATTTAATATCTTTGCTGTTACTTTCACATTTACTCAACTGACTTCTCATAGGAAAAATATGATAAATCTGGAGAATGTTGATGATGATTAAGGAGAAAGATTTTTTTTCAGTATGGTAGAATGTTAATCTGCCCATCTATTTTACTGGGGAAAAATACTTTATAAATGCTGAATATACTGAAACATGTTTAAATGCACTGATAAACTGAGTAGTAAGTAGAAAATACTCTGAGAAAAAAATGGAAAATAAGAACCAGAATGCTAATCCCAGTCTCTACCTTGAAGGCAATCAGCAATTCTAGTGATTTGAATTTAGCTTTCAGAGATATTCAGAGCATAGAAAAAAGGAGTAAAAGCCCAGTTATTTCTTAAATTTGGAAGTCTGATAGCAAAAAACTCATCGCAAATTTGAATCTACCAAACTGGCTAATCTTTCAATTTGAAAGTAAAAGGCAAATAAGTATCTCTCCATTCAGGGTTTGCAAGAAGATACTCCTATAAAGAGTCCTAGTTTTTAGCTAAAAAACCATCCCTCACTACAATTATGGATTGTAGTCTGTACTTACCGTATTTGTGTGGTATGAACCACCTCAATATACTATTACACTTTAACACAGTCCTATGTTGATGTCCTGGTGTGGCGCTGTGGGTTAATGTGCCAGACTGCAAAGCCATTTGAACTGCAAGGTCAGTGGTTCAAGCTCACTTGTTGTGCCTCAGAAACCCCATATAGGGTCGCTATGGGTTGGGATCGACTTGATAATTCCTAACAATAACAACAATGTTGATGTGGTCCCGAGACACTGGTAAAAGCAGTTATAATTATTTTCTGCAAAAATCTGTCTTTAATATAAGCCTAATAAATAAATAAACTTCATGGGAAAAATCTTAATTAATAAAAGTTTACAATAAAAAATCACAAAATACTCATGAAAACAAGTTACTGCAATATAGTCTCTAGAATTATAACACAGAATATCATAACTGAACACATAACATTAATATACGTTATATGATTATATAAAAAGGAAGAATTAAAAATTTTAAAGTAAGAATTATTGAAAAGATCAAGAAGATTTGACAAAAGACTCGAAGCATGTCTCAATAATGAAAATTATTGCTTTAGGCTAGAGACACTAGGAATAGAAGTTGAGATAGAGATTTGTTTTCAGGAAGTTTATTTAGGTCTGCTCTCAGGTAAGAACACCCTTCGGGTGGTAAGAAAAGCAGTGTTAGACAGAAGGCAGGAATGATGCAGTTGCATCAGAAAGTCCCAGTTGATCCATCAGTAGCTCTGGAGCTAATCACTCTTACAATTATTACTCAAAAACTAGACCTCTTTTCAGTGCTTCTATTACACTCAACTGGCTCCACATAGATGTCTCCATATAAATGTCTCTCAGGCAGGACAAAAGTATCATTTTCAAAACTCAAACCTGATATTTCTTCCTCAGGCTGTCTAGTCTCCACATTCCTCATATCAGTAAATGGTGCCTTTATTGAAGTAGTTCTTCATTTCTGAAACCTGAGAATGATCCTAGAGGCCTTTTCCTCCCTCAGTATGTTACATATAATGCAAAAATAAATTGATAAATCTTCTCTTTCTTGATCTGTAGTTTGATTACATGGATGTGTTCACACTATGAAAACTCACTAATCTATATACTTATTATTTGTCTGCTTTGCTTTTAACTTTTAGATATTACTAATTATGGAAATGCACACACACGAGGGGACTTCAAAATATATATGAAAAAGTGGAGTTGAAAGATAATGGGATTTTTTCCACAAACTTTTTGAAATTCATGGAAGTTATACACACACACACACACACACACACACACACATATATATATATACATATAATAAAATTTGTTATTTTAACTGTTATTAAATGTATAAATCATCAACAGTAAGTACATTCACCATATTTTTGTTGTTATGGGCCATCGAGTATGTACCCAACGTACAACAGAACAAAACACTACCTGGTCCTGTGCCATCCTCATATTCTTTGCTACTTTTTTGTTCATGCTGCTGCCACTGTGCCAATCCCTTCCAATTTAACAAATATGATATCCTTGTCTAGGGATTAGTCCCTCCTGATAATATGTCCGAAGTATGAGAGACAAACTCTGGCCATCTTTGCTTCAAGGGAGCATTTGGGCTGTACTTCTTCCAACACAGTTTGATTTGTACTTTTGTCATTCCATGGTACTTTTAATACTCTCCTCCAACACCATAACCCAAATGCATCAATTCTTCTACAGTCTTCCTTATCCATTGTCCAACTTCCGCATGTATATGAGTTAACTAAAACTACCATGGCTTGGATCAGGTGGCACCTTGGTCCTCAAACTGACATATTTACTGTTCAGTAATTTAAAGAGGTCTCATGCAGCAGATTTGCCTAAATGGAGTATGTTGTTTAATTTCTTTACAGCTGCTTCCATGAGTGTTGATGGGTGATTAGAGCAAAATGAAATCCTTGACAACTTCAACCTTTTCTCCATTTATGGATATTCTTTATGTGTCAATTGGTGAGGATTTTTATTTCCTTTATATTGAGGTGCAATCCGTAACAAAGGCTTTGCTCTTCATTAGTAAATGTTCACCTTGGTATGCAATAATCACCAGAAACTTTTTCAACATTCCTAAGAGAAGTTCCCACCACTCACTTGTCAGTTTGTCATACTGTTGTGGCTTGTGTGTTGCTGTGATTCTGGAAGATATGCCATGGGTATGTTAAATACCAACAGGGTCACCTATAGTGGACAGGTTTCAGCTGAGTTTCCAGATGAACACAGACTAGGAAGAAGGAGAGACAGACTATTCCCATTTCAAGAGATAACATAGGATCAAGAGCCAATGATCCTGAAAGAAAAAGTCCAAGTTGTATTGAAGTCATTGGCAAAGAACAAGGCACCCAGAATAGATGGAATACAAATTGATATCATTCATCAAACTAATGTGACACTGGAGGAACTCACTCATTCATGTCAAGATATTTGGAAGACAATTACCTGGCCAACTAACAGGAAGAGATCTGTGTTTGTGCCCATTTCAAAGAGAGGTGATCCAACAGAACTCGGAAATTATCATACAATAACATTGATAGTCCATGCAAGTAAAATTTTAATAAAGGCAATACAGAAATAGCTGCTACCATAATTTGACAAAGAACTTCCAGAGGTTCTAACCAGTGTCAGAAGAGGATGTGGAATGAGGGATATCATTGCTTGCATCAGATGGGTCTTGGCTGAAAACAGAGAATACCAGAAAGATGCTTACTTGTTCTTTGTTGACTATGCAAATTATTTTAATTGTTTGGATCATGACAAGTTATGAACAACATTGTGAAGTATGAGTTTTCTGGAACAATTCATTGTGCTCATGAGGAACTGTACATAGACCAAGAGGGAGTTGTTCGCACAGAACAATAGAACACCAAATGATTTAAAAATAGGAAAGGTGTGTTTCAGGATTGTATTCTTTCACCATATTTATTCAATCTGTATGCTGAGCAACTAATCCTTGAAGCTGGATTATATGAAGAGAAATATAGCATCAGGATAGGAGGAAGACTCATTTACAACTTGCGACATGCAGATGATAAAATCTTGCTTGTGAAATCAAAGGGGACTTAAAATACTTGTGAAGATAAAAGAACACAGCCTTCAGTATGGGTTGCATCTCAATGTAAAGGACCACAAATCCTCACCACTGGACCAATAAACAAATCCACATTAGTGGAGAAAATATTGAAGTTATCAAAAACTTCATTTTGCTCAGATAAACCATCAACACTTATTGAAGTAGCTGTCAAGAAATTAAATGACACATTGCATTGGGCAAATCTGCTGCAGAAGACCCCTTTAAGGTGTTGAAGAGCAAAGATGTCAGTTTGAGGACTAAGGTGTACCTGACCCAAGCCATGGTATTTTTAATAATCTCAAATGCATGTGAAAGTTGGACAGTGAGTAAGGAAGACCATAGAAGAACTGATGCATTTGAGTTATGGTGTTGGACAATATTGAAAGTACCATGGGCTCCAAAAGATCAATCAGATCTGTGTTGGAAGAAGTACAGTCAGAGTCCTTGGAAGCCAAGATGGCCAGACTTCATCTCTCACACTTCGGACATATTATCAGGAGGGACCATTCATTGGAAAAGAATATCATGTTTGGTATGGTGGAGGGTCAGAGAAAAAGAGGAAGTCCCCCAGTGAGATGGATTGGCACAGTGGTGACAGCGATGGGTTCAGGCTTAGCAACGATTGTGAGGTTGGCTCAGGACATGACAGTGGTTCATTCTGTTGTGCATAGGGTCACATGAGTTGATACTGACTGAAATACACCTAACAACAACAATAGAAATCCTATATCCCATAAACAGAATTCCAAAATACTTTACCTCCAGTCCCTACAACCACTGATAAACTTTGGTTTCTATGGATTGATTCATTCTAGCTATTTCATATAAATGAGATCTTACATCTTTCTTTTTGTGTCTGACATTTCATTTGGCATAATGTTTTCAAATTTTACTCATGTCTCAGCATATATTAGGACTTCATTTCACTTAGAATTGAATACAATTTCACTATTACACATTTACTAAATCCATAGTGATTTAGTTTTAATAAAAATATATACCTGAAAATAAATGTTACATTCCTGGCTCTTTGCCATTCCTCCATTTTTCTATAATCATAAATTCAACTGGTTAAGTGGCCAGTTACTAATCAAAATGTCAGTGATTTGAAACAACTAACCTCTCCTTAAGGCCTGGTGTGTCACTGTAGTATAAGCACTGGTCTGTGAACCAGAAGGTTGGCAGTTCAAACCCTGCAGCCACTCTCAGCAACCCTATAGAGGGTTGTTATGAGTTGTAACCAACTTGACAGCATGCAACAACAACAAACATTAAGCCTTGGGGGGAAGTTGTGGCAGTCTGCTTTCTTAAAGATTAACAGCCTTGGAAGTTATACTCTATCTTTTGGGGTAAAAGTTCACTTGGTAGAAGTGAATTTGGTTTGGTTTTGGTATATATATATAATGTCTAATATAGTGATGAAGCTCTGTGGTGGTGCTATAGAATAAGTGCTGGACCACAGGGCCAGTTTGAACCTCAAAGTTGCTGGTTTAAAACCACCAGGTGCTCCTGGGAAATGCTATACAAGGTAGGTATGAGTTGGAGCCAACCTGACCGCCCTTAATAATGGAAGAAGAACCTCTGAAGTTGGAAAGCACTCAAAATATGCCTGGGGAAGAGCTGCTCCTCAAAGTAGAATTGGCATTAATGAGGTGGATGGAGCAGTATTTTCAAAATTTGCTGATGGGACAAAACTCAAAATAAGAAGAGATATCTACAAACATCTATTAATAACTTAAACATAGAATAAATGAAGTTTGATTCTAGAAAAATTGAAAGTCATCAAAAATAAAATGAAATGCCTACAGAAGGACACTCCAGGTATTGGTGTTGTTAGGTGCCATTGAGTTCATTCCCACTCAAAGCGACCCTGTGCACAATAGTACATATTTCCCAAGTTCTTTGCAATACTTACAATTGTTGTTACACTAGAATTCATTGCTGCTGCTACTGTGCTAATCCACCTTGGTGGGGGACTTGCTCTTTTTCAATCACCCTCCAGTTTAGCAAGCATGATATTCTTCTTCAGAGACTGGTCCTTCCTGGTAACATTTCTAAAATATGAGAGATGAGGTCTTACCATCCTGGCCTCTAAGGAGCACTCCAGTTGTACTTCTTTTAACACAGACCTATTTGTTCTCTGGCAGTTCATGGTACCTTTGGTATTCTTCTCTAACAACCCAATTAAAATGAATCAATTCTTCTATGGTCTTCCTTATTGATTTTCCTACTTTCTTATGCATATGAAGTTATTAAAAATGCTAAGAGTCAGGCACCCTTAGTTCTCAAACTGGTATCTTTGCTCTTGAACACTTCAGTGAAGTCTTGTGCAAAAGATTTGCTTAACGTATGACATAGTTTCAGTTCTTGACTGCTGCTTCCATGAGAATTAATTGTGGATCCAAGAAAAATGAAGTATTTGACAACATCAATCTTTTCTTCATTTTTCTTAATGATATTTATTAGTCCAGCTTTGAGGATTTTTGCTTTCTTTGCACTGAGGTGCAATCCATACTGATGGCTGTGGTCTTTGATTTTCATCATAAGCATTTTAAGTCCTCTCTACTTCAGCAAGCAAGGTAGTATCATCCGCATATCACAGGTTCTTAATAAGTATTCCTCCAATCCTGTTGCTATGTTCTTCATATAATCCAGCTTCTTAGCATGCAGTAGCACTGGAATCTAGTGTAACAATGATTATGAGGATGGTGTAAGGCTGGGCATTGCTTCATTCTATTATACATACAGTCACTGTGAGTTGGAACTGACTTGATAATGCTGACAACAAAATACAGGTTGAATAATTATGGTAAAAGAATGCAGCCCTGGCACACACTACTAGTTTTAAACTATTCTGTATCTCCTTGATCTGTTTGAACAACTACCTCTAGTTCTATGTACAGGTTCCTCATAAGCACAATCAAGTGTTTTGGAATACTCATTCTTTACAGTGTCATCCATAGCTTGAAGTGATCTATGTAGTTGAAAGCTTTTGCATAGTCAATGGAGAACAAGTAAACATCTTTATGGTATTTTCTGCTTTTAGCCAAGTTCTATCTAATGTCAACAATGCTATCCCTAGCTCCACATCCTCTTCAGAATTTAGTTTGCATTTCTGATAGTTTCCTGTCAATGTACTTTTGCAGTTGTTTTTGAATTATCTTCAACAAAACTTTAGTTGTATTTTATAGTATTGATATTGTTCAATGATTTTCACATTCCATTGTGTCATCGGTCTTTGGAATGGGTACAATATAGATCTCTTCCAACTGGTTGGGCAGGAAGTTGTCTTCCAAATTTCAGTTTGTATTCTGTCAACTCCTGGGGCCTTGTTTTTCACCCATACCTACAGCACAGATTGGAATTATTTCTCCACTACCATCGGTGCTTGATCATATGCTACTTCTTGAAGTGGTTGAACAGCAATCATTTCTTTTTTGTACAATGACTCTAAATATACCTTCCATCTTATTTTGATATTTTTTGCATCTTTCAATATTTTGTCCATTGAATTATTCAATATTGGAAATCAAGACATTAGTGATCTGAGATATATAGGTATTCATGATTTTAATATGACAATCATATGCTTTACTATGTTGTTAATGACAGACTTTAGAGGAATGATGTCAAGTTCATTGTTAAAAAGAACCTTTTCAAGATCTGTCTTGAAGCACAGTTCTGTGTGTGATAGATAATATCATATCTACAAGGAAGACCAGTTAATACAAATATATTGAATTTACACATGAAGTACCAAAGTCATGATGAAGAAACTGAAGAATTCTCCAACTTCTTCCATTTTAAATTCATTAAATATGAAACATGAAATCAAGGTGCATTGATAATTACTGGTGATTGAAACAGGAAAGTTGTAAACAAAGAGGAAGGATCTGTAATTGGAAAATATAACCTTGGTGATAGAAACGACACTGGAGATGGCATAGTACCATTTTTCTAATTCAATGCCTTCTTCATCACAAATAATTTTTTTCCATAAACATAAATGGTGACAATACCCATTGACCTCACTGATGGAGTACACAGGAATCAAATTAGTATTTTCTGCATCTGTAGGAAGAGATAAAAGAGAAGGTCAAGATCATTAACCAAAACAAAATTAGTGACTGATTGTGAAACAGATCATCAATCACTCAAATGCAAGTTCAGGCTAAAAATAACAAGTCCTCAGAGCTAAAAGACTACCTTAAGTATACTGCACCTGAATTTAGAGACCATCTCTCAAAAACAGATTTGAAGCATTAACCTTTCATGAAGAGTTGCAGGATGCCGTCAAGATCATACATAAGAAAGCAAAAGTACAAAACATACAGGAAGTAAACAAAAGGCCAAAGTGGAAGTCAGAAGAAACTATAAAAGTTCCTCTTAAATGTTGAATAGCTAAAACAAATGAAAGAAATGATGAAGTAAAAGAACTACTCCAGAAAACACAGTAAAATATTGTAATGGAATGTACAGAGACCTGGAGTTAGAAAACCAGAACAGAACACATGTAGTATTTCTCAAGCTGAAATAACTAAAGGAAAAATTCTAGACTCAGGTTGCAAAAATTGGAGTTGTGGTGTGGAACTGTAGTATAAACCCTAAACTTTTGAACTTTTGGCTAGCTATTTATCCAATATACTAAGGCAATGAGTTTATGGAAGGAGGGACTTGGGTACCTAGTCTCAGGGGACACCATGATCAGTTGACATAACATAGTCCACAAAGACAATGTTTTACATCCTGCTTATGTGAGTAGTGTCTGGGTTCTTGAAAGCCCATGAGTGGCTGTTTAAGGTGCAACTATTGGTCTCTTTATGTGTAGAAGAGATAAAAGTGATAAGAATTGAATAGGTATGGAATCAATTAGTCCAACAGACTAATGGAACATGTGAACAACAGTATGCACAACTCTGAGACTAGAGGAATTAGACATGCCCAGCTACCACTACCAATTGCCCTGATAGGGGTTACATTAGAGGGTTTTAGAAAGAGTGGGGAAAATGTGGAACAAAACTCAAAATTATTTAATTAAAAAAAGAAAAGAAAAGAAAAGAAAAGAAAAAGACAAGTTTTCTGGTTAGACAGAATCTGAGGAACCTAAGACTATGATCCTCAACCATCAGTTAGGTCTGGAATGGAACTCACCTTTGTGGCCCAATTTTCACCCAAATAGAGGATAGCTTTATAAGGTGGAACAACAGCACTGGTGAGGAATACAAATGGGAAACACAGGGAGGAAGTAAAATAACTGTTGTTATAGGTAGTGAAATGTAATAGTTGAGATGAAACAAATATATGGTATGCTTAATATAAAGCTGATGATCTTGTCTATAAATCTTCACTCAATTCATAAGAAAAAGCTGAATAAATAAAATAGTTTATTAAATAGTAGTTAATATAATTTTGAAACATTTTTTTAAAAAGGCGAATTGTAATCATGATCCTTAAATTAGCATCTGCCTATACTATCCCTCAATATACCTTAATATACTCTTTAATGTACTATCAACATATAACACATTTTCTGGCTTTGTCAAAGACAGAGCTTAATTTCCATACCAAAAGCAAAATAGTACTTTCCTGAAATATATGAGGAGGCTTCCTAAAGTTTGTGGGAAAATTGCATTATCTTTTAATTCAATTTTCCCAAGAACTTTTAGAATCCTATTCATATGTACATACAACATTAGGAGGACCTTGAAATTTTTTTCTGACTCTTTAAACACATTAATGTAGGACAAAATTGCTAATCTTCCCTTTAAGATACGTTTGTTGTTGTTGTGGTTGAATGCCGTCGAGTTGGTTCCAACCCATAGCAACCCTGTATAGGGTTTCCAAGGAGCAGCTGGTGAACTTGAACCCTGACCTTGCAGTTCAAACTGACTTTGCAGAGCAGCACATTAACCCACACCACCACACCAGTACTACAAGATATATTTAGACTGATCCCTTTCTATGCTACTAATACAGTGTCCTTGTGTGGAGTTATAATATAAACACTGGACTTCTAATTGCAAAGTTGACTGTTCAAACTCACCAGTTCCTCCTAGAAAACCCTATACAGGGTCACTATGAGTTGGAACCAACTTGGTGGCACTAAACAACAACAGCAACACAATAAGTAAACAACTACAGATTAAAACATTGCAATTTTTATTTGGCAGAAACATTCACAATTTATCAATTAATATTGAAATAAAATGGCTTCATTTGGTCTCAAAAATACATTATATTATTTTATTCACATACATACATACACATATACATGTGTAGTGACATACATACATATATTGTTGTTGTTGTTAGGTGCCATCGAGTCTGTAAAGACTCAGCAACTCTATGCACAAAGAACAAAACACAGCCTTGTCCTGGGCCAACCTCACGATTGCCACTCTTGAGCCCATTGATGCTACCACTTTGCCAATCCATCTCACTTGGGGGGGGGGCAGGTCTACCTCTTTTTCTCTGACCCTCCACAATACCAAACATGATATCCTTTTCTAGTGACTGGTCCCTCCTGACAATATGTCTAAAGTATGAGAGACGAAGTTTGGGCATCCTGTCCTCCAAGGAGTGCTCTGGAGGCACTTCTTCCAACACAGATCTGTTTGTTCTTTTGGCAGATCAAGGCACTTTTAAATTTCATCTCCAACACCATAGATCAAAAGCATCAATTCTTCTGTGATCTTCCTTGTTCATTGTTTAGCTTATGCATGCATATGAAGTTAATGAAAATACCATGGCTTGGGTCAGGCGCACCTTAGTCCTCAAGCTGACATCTTTGCTCTTCAACACTTTTGAAAGGTCTTCTGCAACAGATTTGCTTAATGCAATAAGTCATTTGATTCCTTGACTGCTTCTTCCATGAGTGTTAATAGTTGATCCAAGAAGAATGAAGCCCTTGAAAATTTCAATCTTTTCTCCATTAATAAGAATGTTGTTTATTGGTCCAGTGGTGAGGATTTTTTTTTACACTGAAATGCAATCCATATCGAAGGCTGTATGTAGTCTTTCATCTTCATCAGTAAGTATTTTAAGTCCTCTTCACTTTCAGCAAGCAAGGTTGTATCATCTGCAAATCACAGATTGTTAATGAGTCTTCGTCCAATCCTGAGGCCACGTTTTTCTAACAGAACCCAGCTTCTCGGATGATTTGCTCAGCATACAGGTTGAATAAGTATGTTAAAAAATAAAACCCTGTCACACAACTTTATTGTTTTTAAACTATTCAATGTTCCCATGACCTGTTCGAAAAACTGTCTCTTGTTTCATGTACAGATTCCTCATGAGCACAATTAAGTGTTCTGAAATACTCATACTTCACAATGTTGTCCAGAGCTTGTCATGATCCACACAATCAAAAGCCTTTGCGTAGTCAATAAAGAAAAGGTAAACATCTTTCTGATATTCTCTGCTTTCAGCCAAGATCCATTGGACATCAGCAATGATACCCCTCGTTCCACGTCGTCCTCTGAATCCAGCTGAATCTCTGGAATTTCTCTGTCAATGTATGCTTGCAACCATTTCTGTATTACCTTTTGTAAAACTTTACTTGCATGGGATATCAAAGATATTGTCTGATGATTTCTACATCCCATTGGATCACCTCTCTTTGGAATGGGAACAAAAAAGGATCTCTTTCAATCGGTTGGCCAGATAGTTGCCTTCCAAATTTCTTAGCATAGATGAATGAGTGCCTCCTCTGCCGCCTCACTTTCTTGAAAGATTTCCATTTTTATTACCTCAATTCCTGGTGCCTTGTTCTTTTCCACTTCCTTTCAATGTACCTTGAACTTCCTCCTTCAATATCATTGGCTCTTGATCATATGCTACCTCTTGAAAAGGTTGAACACCAACCATTTTCTTTTGGACAGTGACTCTCTGTATTCCTTCCATCTTCTTTTGATGCTTTCTGCATCATTCAATAATTTGCCCAGATAATCCATTAATAATGAAAATTGAGGTTTGATTTTTTTCTTCAGTTCCCCCAGCTTGAGAAATGCTGAACGTGTTCTCCCTTTTGGTTTTCTGAGTCCAGATCTTTGCACATTTTATTGTAATATTGGGCTTTATCTTCTCGAGCTGACATTTGAAATTTCTGTTCAGCAGCTGCAAATTTCTTCCATTTGCTTTAGTATCTCTATGCTGTAGAGCAAGTTTCAAACTCTCTACTGACATCCATGATCTTTTCCTTCTTTCTTTGCTTCTTAATGACTTTTTGCTTTCTTCCTGTATGATGTTCTTGATGCCAACCCATAATCTTCTGGTCTTTGGTATTTAGTGGTAAATGCATCAAACCTGTTCTTCAGATTATCTCTAAATTCAGGTGGGATATATTCAAGGTCATATTTTGGCTCTCGTGGACTTGTTTTCATTTTCTTCAGCTTCAATATGAATTTGCATATGAACAATTGATGGTCTGTTCCACAATTTGCCCGTAGTCTTTTTTGACTGATGATATGGAGCTTTTCCACCATCTCTTTCCACAGATGTAGTCAATTTGATTTTTATATATTCCATCTGGTAAGGTCCATGTTTATAATCATCTCTTATGCTGCCTAAAGAAGGTATTTGAAATGAACAAATCATTGATTTTGCAGAGTTCTATGATGCGATCTCCAGTACAACTGTATCATGAAGGAAATATTCTCCAACTACTGATCCTTCCTATTTGTCCCCAATCTTTGCATTCTAATCACCACTAATGATCAATAAATCTTGGTTTCATGTTTGATCGATTTCAGATTGAAGAAATTGGTAGAAATCTTCTATTTCATCCTCACTGGCTTTAGTGGTTTGTGCATAAATTTGAATAATAGTTGTATTAACTGGGCTTCCCTGTTGGCTCATGGATATTATCCTATCAGAGACAGCGTTGTATCTCATGACTTATCTTGACATGTTCTTTTTGATGATGAATGAAACACCATTCCTCTTCAATTTGTCATTCCTGGCATAGTATACCATGTGGTTTCCATGTTCAAAATGGCCAATACCAGTTCATCTCAGCTCCTTAATATCTAAAATATCGATGTTTATATGTTCCATTTCATTTTTTACAATTTCCAATTTTCCTAGGTTCATACTTCATACATTCCATGGTCCGATTATTAATGGATGCTTACAGCTGTTTCTCTTCATTTTGAGTTGTGTCCCATAAGCAAATGTAGGTCCCGAGGACATTACTCCAATGCCTTTACTCTATTCGTATTATGGTGGTCAACTTTACTTTGAAGAGGCAGCTCCTCTCTAGTCACATTTTGAGTGTCTTCCAACCTGAGAGGTTCATTTTCCATAACTATATCTGACAGTGTTTCTCTGCTATTCATAAGGTTTTCAGTGAGTGTGTATTCAGAAGGAGTTCGCGGTCCTTCTTCCTTGTTTGTCTTCATCTGGAAGTTCATCTGAAATCTATCTACCATGGGTGACCCTGCTGGTATTTAAAATACCCTTGGCTTAGCTTCCAGAATCACAGCAACTCACAAGCTACCATACGAGTGGTGGACATACACATACATACATATATATATACATAATATGCATGTGTATATGTGTATATTTGTATGTATGTGTGTAGGTTTGTGTGCATGTTTTGTTTTCTTCTTACCTGTAGAAAAAGCTCTGGGGCATAATGCTTTCCCTAAATAAATTTTTGATTCAATGTCCTTCTAGAAGTATAAAACTTCTGCTACATTTTTTGTTTGGAATTTTCAATTTATTCAACAACAATTATAATTAATCTCATACAGAATTTTATCTGCCAGTTTAGTTACAGCAATAAACAAGTATTTTGTTTTATTCTTAATGTTTGACCAGATTTATTCTGTTCTTTAAAGAAAAGTTTGGGGTTTGGCTCCTTCAATAAGCTGTCAAGATGAAAAATCCATGCTGTGATGTCAATTTGCAATGCTTGTGGTTCAAAGGATATTTGCAGCATATGTGATTTATTTCTCAATCATCCAAGATTTTACAAAGAAACTATACTATGATTAATCTCAAAAAAATTGAAAGGTAATTTCTTCTTACAATTTTTTTCTGAGGCGCATAAAGCATGCCTTTACTAAAGATGCTATTAGGAACAACAGCTCAGTTGCCATTGAAGTTTATATAGAGTAAATATTGTAATTACAAACAGAAAAAGAACACCTGAGGAACAAGTAAAATAGCTTCTCTACCAGAATAATTTCAGATATGTTAAAAAAAACTTGTTGCATATGAGTCAATTATGACTCATAGTGACCCTATATATATAATAGACCTGAAATTTCTCAGAAAGTTTCCACAGTTACCAAGGCTGTACATTTTTACATGAGGACACAGACATACATCTCTCTGATGTTTGTGGATTGGAGCCACCCACCAATCAATTAAGCCAGAATGCTTTCACCACAAAACTGTTAGAGTTCTCTCATGTACATTGGGCTTAGCAAAAGTGAAGTACAACATTTTTTCAGGCAATTTTGTTAATTTATTTTGAGATTAAGTTTCTATTCTTCAAATCCATATTATGTTTTTGAATCTTTAAATTAAATGAGGGTGGGACAATGATTAAAGCACTTGGGTGCTAGGTAGCTCAAACCCACTAGGTGCTCTACAACAAAAAGATGTAGCAGTCTGTGTCCATAAAGCTTTACAGTGTTCGAAAGACAATGGGACATCTCTACCCTGTCTTACAGGATCACTGTGCGTTAGAATTAATTGGAAGTCAATGGACTTTGTACTTTTTGTAACAATATGATATTAATACATATTTTATTTATTGATATATTGTATATATCACTGTTGTTGCTAAGTAACATCAAGTTGGTTCCAACTCATAGTGACCCTGTATTGGGTTTCCAAGGAGCAGCTGATGGGTTTGAACTAGCGACCTTGTGGTTTACAATTCAGTGATTATCCTACAGTGTCACAGCAGAAGACCAAATTGTAGAATTAATTTATTGCAAGATTATTTTTTTCAGGTGAGTCATCAAAAACAATTGATAGCAATTCACACTCCAGCTTCCAGAGGCAGTGATGGCAGTTGGGTCAAATACAGAGCTGGACAAAAACTTAAAGGAAAAATTGGGTAATAATTGTGTAGGCCTTTCAAAAACTCCCACTTCTAAGGTGTACTGTATTCAGAAGACCAAACATTTGAGTTCTGTCTTCTGCTGAGTAAGTGTTTGGATTTCTCACTTACACAATTTAATTTTATCCATAATAATATTTATCATTGTAAATTGCATCTCACATAACTATACTTAAGGTCTTTTATTTTTGTGCAAAACTAACTTTTAACTGTAAAAACTAAAATTATGGTTTATTGTTGTTGTTGTTGCTGTTGTTGTTGTTGTTGTTGTTAAGGGCCATTGAGTAAATTCCGGCCCATAACTACCCTGTGTAGGGTTTACAAGGAGTGGCTAGTGAGCTTGAACTATCAACCTTGTGGTTCAAACCGACTTTGCAGTACAGCACATTAGCCCACAATGCCACACCAGGACTTACTAGTTCTTATTAAGGGGAGAGTTATTCTTTACCCAAAAAAAGACCTAAAGATTACTCATTCTTATTCATTTATTAAAATAAAATAACCCTTTAAAAAGTGGATGTATTTGCACTACTGTGAAAAATAGCTAGAATATAATATTAAGATAAAAAAGAGGTTATAAAATGTCATATGTATATAATTATTATAGCAGTGTATACATACATATTTGTACATTAGAATAAACATGTAAAAAGCAAATAAACAAATTTGCTAATATGTATATACATAAACCATCCGACATAATGTGCCCTGAACTTCATAGTAGCCTTAATTTGAGTTGTTATTGTTGTTGTTGTT